>NC_073241.2:20262500-20420000 GCF_029281585.2 Gorilla gorilla gorilla
TCCATTCCATTCCATTCCATTCCATTAAATTTTATTCCATTCCATTCCATTCCATTCCTTTCCATTCCATTCCATTCCATTCCATTCCATTCCATTACTTTCTACTCGGGTTGATTTCATTCCATTCCATTCCTTTCCATTCCATTCCATTCCATTCCATTCCATTCCTTTCGATTCCATACGATTCCATCCCATTCCATTCCATTCCAATCCATTCCGTTCTACTCGGGTTGATTCCATTCCATTCCATTCCATTCCATTCGATTCCATTCCATTCCATTTCAATCCATTCCATTCTACTCGGGTTGATTCCATTCCATTCCATTCCATTCCATTCCAGTCCATTCCATTCCATTCCATTCCTTTCGATTCCATTCCATTCCATTCCATTCCATTCCACTCCATTCCATTCCATTCCATTCCATTCCATTCCATTCCATTCCATTCCATTCTATTGCATTCCATTCCATTACATTCCATTCCGTTCTACTCGGGTTGACTCCAATCTATTCCATTCCATTCCATTCCGTTACATTCCATTCCATTCCATTCCTTTCCATTCCGTTCCATTCCATTCCATTCCATTCCAGTCCATTCCAATCCATTCCATTCTACTCGGGTTGATTCCATTCCATTCCATTCCATTCCATTCCATTCCATTACATTCCATTCCAATCCATTCCATTCTACTCGGGTTGATTCCATTCCATTCCATTCCATTCCATTCCATTCCATTCCATTCCATTCCATTCCATTCGATTCCATTCCATTCCATTCCATTCCATTCCATTCCATTAAATTTTATTCCATTCCATTCCATTCCATTCCTTTCCTTTCCATTCTATTCCATTCCATTCCATTCGATTCCATTCCATTCCATTCCATTCCAATCCATTCCGTTCTACTCGGGTTGATTCCATTCCACTCCATTCCATTCAATTCCATTCCATTCCATTCCATTCCATTCCTTTAAATTCCCTTCCATTCCATTCCATTCCATTAAATTCCATTGCATTCCATTCCATTCCATTCCGTTCTACTCGGGTTGATTCCATTCCATTCCATTCCATTCCATTCCATTCCATTCCATTCCATTCCATTCCATTCCATTCCATTTGATTCCATTCGATTCCATTCCATTCCATTCCATTCCAATCCATTCCATTCTACTCTGGTTGATTCCATTCCATTCCATTCCATTCCATTCCATTCCATTCCATTCCATTCCATTCCATTCCATTGCATTCCATTCCATTCAATTCCTTCCATTCCATTCCATTCGATTCCATTAAACTCCATTCCAATCCATTCCATTCTACTCGGGTTAATTTGATTCCATTCCATTCCATTCCATTCCATTCCAGTCCAGTCCAGTCCATTCCAATCCATTCCATTCTACTCGGGTTGATTCCATTCCATTCCATTCCATTCCATTCCATTCCATTCCATTCCATTCCAATCCATTCCATTCTACTCGGGTTGATTCCATTCCATTCCATTCCATTCTATTCCACTCCATTCCATTTCATTCCATTCCATTCCATTCCATTCCATTCCATTCCATTCCATTCCAATCCATTCCATTCTACTCGGGTTGATTTGATTCCATTCCATTCCATTCCATTCCATTCCATTCCATTCCATTCCAGTCCATTCCAATCCATTCCATTCTACTCGGCTTGATTTGATTCCATTCCATTCCATTCCATTCCATTCCATTCCAGTCCATTCCAATCCATTCCATTCTTCTCGGGTTGATTCCATTCCATTCCATTCCATTCCATTCCTTTCCATTCCGTTCTACTCTGGTTGAATTCATTCCTTTCCATTGCATTCCATTCCATTCCATTCCATTCTATGCCATTCGATTCCATTCCATTCCATTTCAATCCACTCCGTTCTACTCGGGTAGATTCCATTCCATTCCATTCCATTCCATTCCATTCCATTCCATTCCAGTCCATTCCAATCCATTCCATTCTACTCGGGTTGATTCCATTCGATTCCATTCCATTCCATTGGATTCCATTCCATTCCATTCCATTCCATTCCGTTCCATTCGATTCGATTCCATTCCACTCCAATCCATTCCATTCCATTCCATTCCATTCCATTCCATTCCTTTCCATTCCATTGGATTCCATTCCATTCCATTCCATTCCATTCCATTCCATTCCATTCCATTCCTTTCCATTCCATTCCATTCCATTCCGTTCTACTCGGGTTGATTCCATTCTATTCCATTCCATTCCATTCGATTCCATTCGATTCCATTCGATTCCATTCCATTCCATTCCATTAAATTTCATTCCATTCCATTCCATTCCATTCCATTCCATTCCGTTCGATTCCATTCCATTCCATTCCAATCCAATCCATTCCATTCTACTCGGGTTGATTCCATTCCATTCCATTCCATTCCATTCCATTCCATTCCGTTCCATTCCAATCCATTCCATTCTACTCGGGTTGAGTCCATTCCATTCCATTCCATTCCATTCCATTCCAATCCATTCCATTCTACTCGGGTTGATTCCATTCCATTCCATTCCATTCCATTCCATTCCATTCCAATCCATTCCATTCAACTCGGGTTGATTCCATTCAATTCCATTCCATTCCATTCCATTCCATTCCATTCCATTCCATTCCATTCCATTCCATTAAATTTTATTCCATTCCATTCCATTCCATTCCTTTCCATTCCATTCCATTCCATTACGTTCTACTCGGGTTGATTTCATTCCATTCCATTCCATTCCATTCCATTCCATTCCATTCCATTCCATTCCTTTCGATTCCATACGATTCCATTCCATTCCATTCCATTCCAATCCATTCCGTTCTACTCGGGTTGATTCCATTCCATTCCATTCCATTCCATTCGATTCCATTCCATTCCATTTCAATCCATTCCATTCTACTCGGGTTGATTCCATTCCATTCCATTCCATTCCATTCCATTCAATTCCATTCCATTCCAATCCAGTCCATTCCAATCCATTCCATTCTACTCGGGTTGATTCCATTCCATTCCATTCCATTCCATTCCATTCCATTCCATTCCTTTCGATTCCATTCCATTCCATTCCATTCCATTCCATTCCATTCCATTCCATTCCATTCTATTGCATTCCATTCCATTCCATTCCATTCCGTTCTACTCGGGTTGATTCCAATCTATTCCATTCCATTCTATTCCGTTACATTCCATTCCATTCCATTCCATTCCATTCCGTTCCATTCCATTCCATTCCATTCCAGTCCATTCCAATCCATTCCATTCTACTCGGGTTGATTCCATTCCATTCCATTCCATTACATTACATTCCATTCCAATCCATTCCATTCTACTTGGGTTGATACCATTCCATTCCATTCCATTCCATTCCATTCCATTCCATTCCATTCCATTCCATTCCGTTCCGTTCTGTTCCGTTCCATTCCATTCGATTCCATTCCATTCCATTCCAATCCATTCCATTCAACTCGGGTTGATTTGATTCCATTCCATTCCATTCCATTCCATTCCATTCCATTCCAGTCCATTCCAATCCATTCCATTCTACTCGGGTTGATTCCATTCCATTCCATTCCATTCTATTCCATTCCATTCCATTCCAATCCATTCCATTCTACTCGGGTTGATTCCATTCCATTCCATTCCATTCTATTCCACTCCATTCCATTTCATTTCATTCCATTCCATTCCATTCCATTCCAATCCATTCCATTCTTCTCTGGTTTATTCCATTCCATTCCATTCCATTCCATTCCATTCCATTCCATTCCAATCCATTCCATTCTACTCGGGTAGATTCCATTCCATTCCATTCCATTCCATTCCATTCCATTCCATTCCATTCCATTCCATTCCATTCCATTCCGTTCCGTTCCATTCCATTCGATTACATTCCATTCCAATCCAATCCATTCCATTCTACTCGTTTTGATTTCATTCCATTCCATTCCATTCCGTTCCTTTCTACTCGGGTTGACTCCATTGAGTTCCATTCCGTTCTCTTCCGTCCCGTCCCGTCCCGTCCCATCCCGTCCCGACCCGTCCCGACCAGTGCCATTGTTCTCCGGTTGATTCCATTCCATTCCATTCCGTTCCTTTCCGTTCCGTTCCATTCCGTTCCACACGGGTTGATTCAATTCCATTCTATTCTATTCCATTCCATTCCATTCCATTCCATTCCATTCCATTCCATTCCATTCTACTCTGGTTGATTCCATGCTGTTCCGTTCCGTTCCATTCCGTTCCACCCCGACCCGTCCCGTACCGTCCCGTCCCGTCCCATCCCGTTCCGATCTGCTCGGGTTGATTCCGTTCCATTCCGTTCCGTTCCTTTCCTTTCCGTTCCGTTCCATTCCGTTCCACGCGGGTTGATGCAATTCCATTCTATTACGTTGAATTCATTCCATTCCATTCCATTCCATTCTACTCGGATTGATTCCATTCCATTAAATTCCATTCCAGTCCATTCCAATCCATTCCATTCTACTCGGGTTGATTCCATTCCATTCCATTCCATTCCATTCCATTCCATTCCATTCCATTCCGTTCTACTCGGGTTGATTCCATTCCATTCTATTCCATTCCATTCCATTCCATTCCATTCCATTCCATTCCATTCCAATCCATTCCATTCCAATCCATTCCATTCTACTCAGGTAGATTCCATTCCATTCCATTCCATTCCATTCCATTCCATTCCTTTCCATTCCATTCCATTCCATTCGATTCCATTCGATTCCATTCCATTCCATTCCATTCCAATCCATTCCATTCTACTCGGGTTGATTCCATTCCATTCCATTCCATTCCATTCCATTCCATTCCATTCCAATCCATTCCATTCTACTCGGGTTGATTCCATTCCATTCCATTCCATTCCATTCCATTCCATTCCATTCCATTCCATTCCATTCCATTCTATTCCTTTCCATTCCATTCCATTCCATTCGATTCCATTCTATTCCATTCGATTCCATTCCATTAAATTCCATTCCATTCCATTCCATTCCATTCCATTCCATTCCATTCCATTCCATTCCATACCATTCCATTCCATTCCATTCCGTTCTTCTTGGGTTGATTCCATTCCATTCCATTCCATTCCATTCCATTCAATTCCATTCCATTCCATTCCAGTCCATTCCAATCCATTCCATTCTACTCGGGTTGATTCCATTCAATTCCATTCCATTCTATTCCACTCCATTCCATTTCATTCCATTCCATTCCATTCCATTCCATTCCATTCCATTCCAATCCATTCCATTCTACTCGGGTTGATTTGATTCCATTCCATTCCATTCCATTCCATTCCATTCCATTCCAGTCCATTCCAATCCATTCCATTCTACTCGGCTTGATTTGATTCCATTCCATTCCATTTCATTCCATTCCAGTCCATTCCAATCCATTCCATTCTTCTCGGGTTGATTCCATTCCATTCCATTCCATTCCATTCCGTTCTACTCTGGTTGAATTCATTCCTTTCCATTGCATTCCATTCCATTCCATTCCATTCTATGCCATTCGATTCCATTCCATTCCATTTCAATCCATTCCGTTCTACTCGGGTTGATTCCATTCCATTCCATTCCATTCCATTCCATTCCATTCCATTCCAGTCCATTCCAATCCATTCCATTCTACTCGGGTTGATTCCATTCGATTCCATTCCATTCCATTGGATTCCATTCCATTCCATTCCATTCCATTCCGTTCCATTCGATTCGATTCCATTCCATTCCAATCCATTCCATTCCATTCCATTCCATTCCATTCCATTCCTTTCCATTCCATTGGATTCCATTCCATTCCATTCCATTCCATTCCACTCCTTTCCATTCCATTCCTTTCCATTCCATTCCATTCCATTCCTTTCTACTCGGGTTGATTCCATTCTATTCCATTCCATTCCATTCGATTCCATTCGATTCCATTCGATTCCATTCCATTCCATTCCATTAAATTTCATTCCATTCCATTCCATTCCATTCCATTCCATTCCATTCCATTCCATTCTATTCCGTTCGATTCCATTCCATTCCATTCCAATCCAATCCATTCCATTCTACTCGGGTTGATTCCATTCCATTCCATTCCATTCCATTCCATTCCATTCCGTTCCATTCCAATCCATTCCATTCTACTCGGGTTGATTCCATTCCATTCCATTCCATTCCATTCCATTCCATTCCATTCCAATCCATTCCATTCTACTCGGGTTGATTCCATTCCATTCCATTCCATTCCATTCCATTCCATTCCATTCCATTCCATTCCATTCCATTCCAATCCATTCCATTCAACTCGGGTTGATTCCATTCAATTCCATTCCATTCCATTCCATTCAATTAAATTTTATTCCATTCCATTCCATTCCATTCCTTTCCATTCCATTCCATTCCATTACGTTCTACTCGGGTTGATTTCATTCCATTCCATTCCATTCCATTCCATTCCATTCCATTCCATTCCATTCCATTCCATTCCATTCCATTCCATTCCTTTCGATTCCATACGATTCCATTCCATTCCATTCCATTTCAATCAATTCCGTTCTACTCGGGTTGATTCCATTCCATTCCATTCCATTCCATTCGATTCCATTCCATTCCATTTCAATCCATTCCATTCTACTCGGGTTGATTCCATTCCATTCCATTCCATTCCATTCCATTCAATTCCATTCCATTCCATTCCAGTCCATTCCAATCCATTCCATTCTACTCGGGTTGATTCCATTCCATTCCATTCCATTCCATTCCATTCCATTCCATTCCATTCCATTCCTTTCGATTCCATTCCATTCCATTCCATTCCATTCCATTCCATTCCATTCCATTCCATTCCATTCTATTGCATTCCATTCCATTCCATTCCATTCCGTTTTACTCGGGTTGATTCCAATCTATTCCATTCCATTCTATTCCGTTACATTCCATTCCATTCCATTCCATTCCATTCCGTTCCATTCCATTCCATTCCATTCCAGTCGATTCCAATCCATTCCATTCTACTCGGGTTGATTCCATTCCATTCCATTACATTACATTACATTCCATTTAAATCCATTCCATTCTACTTGGGTTGATACCATTCCATTCCATTCCATTCCATTCCATTCCATTCCATTCCGTTCCGTTCCGTTCTGTTCCGTTCCATTCCATTCCATTCCATTCCATTCCATTCCAATCCATTCCATTCAACTCGGGTTGATTTGATTCCATTCCATTCCATTCCATTCCATTCCATTCCAGTCCATTCCAATCCATTCCATTCTACTCGGGTTGATTCCATTCCATTCCATTCCATTCCATTCCATTCCATTCCATTCCAATCCATTCCATTCTACTCGGGTTGATTCCATTCCATTCCATTCCATTCTATTCCACTCCATTCCATTTCATTTCATTCCATTCCATTCCATTCCATTCCAATCCATTCCATTCTTCTCTGGTTTATTCCATTCCATTCCATTCCATTCCATTCCATTCCATTCCATTCCAATCCATTCTATTCTACTCGGGTTGATTCCATTCCGTTCCTTTCCATTCCATTCCATTCCATTCCATTCCATTCCATTCCATTCCATTCCGTTCCATTCCATTCCATTCCATTCCATTCGTTTCCATTCCTTTCCATTCCATTCCGTTCCATTCCATTCCATTCCGTTCTACTCGGGTTGATCCCATTCTATTCCATTCCATTCCATTCGATTCCATTCGATTCCATTCCACTCCATTCCATTAAATTCCATTCCATTCCATTCCATTCCGTTCCATTCCATTACGTTCTACTCGGGAAGATTTCATTCTATTCCATTCCATTCCATTCCATTCCTTTCCATTCCATTCCATTCCATTCGATTCCATTCGATTCCATTCCATTCCATTCCATTCCAATCCATTCCGTTCTACTCGGGTTGATTCCATTCCATTCCATTCCATTCCATTCCATTCCATTCCATTCCATTCCATTCCATTTCAATCCACTCCTTTCTACTCGGGTTGATTCCATTCAATTCCATTCCATTCCATTCGATTCCATTCCATTCCATTCCATTCCATTCCATTCCAATCCATTCCATTCTACTCGGGTTGATTCCATTCCATTCCATTCCATTCCATTCCATTCCATTCCATTCCATTCCTTTCCATTCGATTCCATTCCATTCCATTCCATTCCGTTCTACTCGGGTTGATTCCATTCTATTCCATTCCATTCCATTCCATTCCATTCCATTCCATTCCATTTCATTCCATTCGATTCCAATCCATTCCATTCCATTAAATTCCATTCCATTCCATTCCATTCCATTCCATTCCATTCCATTCCATTCCATTCCATTCCGTTCTACTCGGGTTGATTCCATTCCATTCCATTCCATTCCATTCCATTCCATTCCATTCCATTCCATTCCATTCCAATCCATTCCATTCTACTCGGGTAGATTCCATTCCATTCCATTCCATTCCATTCCATTCCATTCCATTCCATTCCGTTCCGTTCCATTCCATTCGATTACATTCCATTCCAATCCAATCCATTCCATTCTACTCGTTTTGATTTCATTCCATTCCATTCCATTCCGTTCCTTTCTACTCGGGTTGACTCCATTGAGTTCCATTCCGTTCTCTTCCGTCCCGTCCCGTCCCGTCCCATCCCGTCCCGACCCGTCCCGACCAGTGCCATTGTTCTCCGGTTGATTCCATTCCATTCCATTCCGTTCCTTTCGTTCCGTTCCATTCCGTTCCACACGGGTTGATTCAATTCCATTCTATTCTATTCCATTCCATTCCATTCCATTCCATTCCATTCCATTCCATTCCATTCTACTCTGGTTGATTCCATGCCGTTCCGTTCCGTTCCATTCCGTTCCACCCCGACCCGTCCCGTACCGTCCCGTCCCGTCCCATCCCGTTCCGATCTGCTCGGGTTGATTCTGTTCCATTCCGTTCCGTTCCTTTCCTTTCCGTTCCGTTCCATTCCGTTCCACGCGCGTTGATGCAATTCCATTCTATTACATTGAATTCATTCCATTCCATTCCATTCCATTCTACTCGGATTGATTCCATTCCATTAAATTCCATTCCAGTCCATTCCAATCCATTCCATTCTACTCGGGTTGATTCCATTCCATTCCATTCCATTCCATTCCATTCCATTCCATTCCATTCCATTCCGTTCTACTCGGGTTGATTCCATTCCATTCTATTCCATTCCATTCCATTCCATTCCATTCCATTCCATTCCATTCCAATCCATTCCATTCCAATCCATTCCATTCTACTCGGGTAGATTCCATTCCATTCCATTCCATTCCATTCCATTCCATTCCATTCCTTTCCATTCCATTCCATTCCATTCGATTCCATTCGATTCCATTCCATTCCATTCCATTCCAATCCATTCCATTCTACTCGGGTTGATTCCATTCCATTCCATTCCATTCCATTCCATTCCATTCCATTCCATTCCAATCCATTCCATTCTACTCGGGTTGATTCCATTCCATTCCATTCCATTCCATTCCATTCCATTCCATTCCATTCCATTCCATTCTATTCCTTTCCATTCCATTCCATTCCATTCGATTCCATTCTATTCCATTCGATTCCATTCCATTAAATTCCATTCCATTCCATTCCATTCCATTCCATTCCATTCCATTCCATTCCATTCCATTCCGTTCTTCTCGGGTTGATTCCATTCCATTCCATTCCATTCCATTCCATTCCATTCGATTCCATTCGATTCCATTCGATTCCATTCCATTCCATTCCATTCCAATCCATTCCATTCTACTCGGGTTGATTCCATTCCATTCCATTCCATTCCATTCCATTCCATTCCATTCCATTCCATTCCATTCCAATCCATTCCATTCTACTCGGGTTGATTTGATTCCATTCCATTCCGTTCCATTCCATTCCATTCCATTCCATTCCAGTCCATTCCAATCCATTCCATTCTACTCGGGTTGATTTGATTCCATTCCATTCCATTCCATTCCATTCCAGTCCATTCCAATCCATTCCATTCTACTCGGGTTGATTCCATTCCATTCCATTCCATTCCATTCCATTCCATTCCATTCAGTTCCATTCCGTTCCTTTCTACTCGTTTTGACTCCATTGAGTTCCGTTCCGTTCCGTTTCGTCCCGTCCCGTCCCGTCCCATCCCGTCCCGTCCCATCCCGTCTCGTGCCGTTGTACTCTGGTTGATTACATTCCATTACGTTCCGTTCCTTTCCGTTCCGTTCCATTCCGTTCCACACGGGTTGATTCAATTCCATTCTATTACATTGAATTCCATTCCATTCCATTCCATTCCATTCTACTCGGATTGATTCCATTCCATTCCATTCCATTCCAGTCCACTCCAATCCATTCCATTCTACTCGGGTTGATTCCAGTCCATTCCATTCCATTCCATTCCATTCCATTCCATTCCATTCCAATCCATTCCATTCTACTCGGGTAGATTCCATTCCATTCCATTCCATTCCATTCCATTCCATTCCATTCCATTCCGTTCCGTTCCATTCCATTCGATTACATTCCATTCCAATCCAATCCATTCCATTCTACTCGTTTTGATTTCATTCCATTCCATTCCATTCCGTTCCTTTCTACTCGGGTTGACTCCATTGAGTTCCATTCCGTTCTCTTCCGTCCCGTCCCGTCCCGTCCCATCCCGTCCCGACCCGTCCCGACCAGTGCCATTGTTCTCCGGTTGATTCCATTCCATTCCATTCCGTTCCTTTCCGTTCCGTTCCATTCCGTTCCACACGGGTTGATTCAATTCCATTCTATTCTATTCCATTCCATTCCATTCCATTCCATTCCATTCCATTCCATTCTACTCTGGTTGATTCCATGCCGTTCCGTTCCGTTCCATTCCGTTCCACCCCGACCCGTCCCGTACCGTCCCGTCCCGTCCCATCCCGTTCCGATCTGCTCGGGTTGATTCCGTTCCATTCCGTTCCGTTCCTTTCCTTTCCGTTCCGTTCCATTCCGTTCCACGCGGGTTGATGCAATTCCATTCTATTACATTGAATTCATTCCATTCCATTCCATTCCATTCTACTCGGATTGATTCCATTCCATTAAATTCCATTCCAGTCCATTCCAATCCATTCCATTCTACTCGGGTTGATTCCATTCCATTCCATTCCATTCCATTCCATTCCATTCCATTCCATTCCGTTCTACTCGGGTTGATTCCATTCCATTCTGTTCCATTCCATTCCATTCCATTCCATTCCATTCCATTCCATTCCATTCCAATCCATTCCATTCCAATCCATTCCATTCTACTCGGGTAGATTCCATTCCATTCCATTCCATTCCATTCCATTCCTTTCCATTCCATTCCATTCCATTCGATTCCATTCGATTCCATTCCATTCCATTACATTCCATTCGATTCCATTCCATTCCAATCCATTCCATTCTACTCGTGTAGATTCCATTCCTTTCCATTCCATTCCATTCCATTGCATTCCATTCCATTCCATTCCATTCTGTTCCGTTCCATTCCATTCGATTCCATTCCATTCCATTCCAATCCATTCCATTCAACTCGGGTTGATTTGATTCCATTCCATTCCATTCCATTCCATTCCATTCCATTCCATTCCAGTCCATTCCAATCCATTCCATTCTACTCGGGTTGATTCCATTCCATTCCATTCCATTCCATTCCATTCCATTCCAATCCATTCCATTCTACTCGGGTTGATTCCATTCCATTCCATTCCATTCTATTCCACTCCATTCCATTTCATTCCATTCCATTCCATTCCATTCCATTCCAATCCATTCCATTCTTCTCTGGTTTATTCCATTCCATTCCATTCCATTCTATTCCATTCCATTCCATTCCATTCCAATCCATTCCATTCTACTCGGGTTGATTCCACTCCGTTCCTTTCCATTCCATTCCATTCCATTCCATTCCATTCCATTCCATTCCGTTCCATTCCATTCCATTCCATTCCATTCGTTTCCATTCCTTTCCATTCCATTCCGTTCCATTCCATTCCATTCCGTTCTACTCGGGTTGATCCCATTCTATTCCATTCCATTCCATTCGATTCCATTCGATTCCATTCCACTCCATTCCATTAAATTCCATTCCATTCCATTCCATTCCGTTCCATTCCATTACGTTCTACTCGGGAAGATTTCATTCTATTCCATTCCATTCCATTCCATTCCTTTCCATTCCATTCCATTCCATTCGATTCCATTCGATTCCATTCCATTCCATTCCATTCCAATCCATTCCGTTCTACTCGGGTTGATTCCATTCCATTCCATTCCATTCCATTCCATTCCATTCCATTCCATTCGATTCCATTCGATTCCATTCCATTCCATTCCTTTAAATTCCCTTCCATTCCATTCCATTCCATTAAATTCCATTGCATTCCATTCCATTCCATTCCGTTCTACTCGGGTTGATTCCATTCCATCCCATTCCATTCCATTCCATTCCATTCCATTCCATTCCATTCCAGTCCATTCCAATCCATTCCATTCTACTCGGGTTGATTCCATTCCATTTCATTCCATTCCATTCCATTCCATTCCATTCCATTCCTTTCGATTCCATTCCATTCCATTCCTTCCATTCCATTCCATTCCATTCCATTCCATTCCATTCCATTCCATTCTATTGCATTCCATTCCATTCCATTCCATTCTGTTCTACTCGGGTTGATTCCAATCTATTCCATTCCATTCCATTCCGTTACCTTCCATTCCATTTCTTTCCATTCCATTCCGTTCCATTCCATTCCATTCCATTCCAGTCCATTCCAATCCATTCCATTCTACTCGGGTTGATTCCATTCCATTCCATTCCATTCCATTCCATTCCATTCGGTTCCATTCCATTCCATTCCATTCCATTCCATTCCATTCCATTAAATTTTATTCCATTCCATTCCATTCCATTCCTTTCCTTTCCATTCCATTCCATTCCATTCCATTACGTTGTACTCGGGTTGATTTCATTCCATTCCATTCCATTCCATTCCATTCCATTCCATTCCATTCCATTCCACTCAATTCCATTCCATTCCGTTCCATTCCATTCCATTCCATTCCATTCCATTCCATTCCATTCCAATCCATTCCGTTCTACTCGGGTTGATTCCTTTCCATTCCATTCCATTCCAATCGATTCCATTCCATTCCATTTCAATCCATTCCATTCTACTCGGGTTGATTCCATTCCATTCCATTCCATTCCATTCCATTCCATTCCATTCCATTCCATTCCATTCCATTCCAATCCATTCCATTCTACTCGGGTTGATTCCATTCCATTCCATTCCATTCCATTCCATTCCATTCCATTCCATTCCATTCCAATCCATTCCATTCAACTCGGGTTGATTCCATTCAATTCCATTCCATTCCATTCCATTCCATTAAATTTTATTCCATTCCATTCCATTCCATTCCTTTCCATTCCATTCCATTCCATTCCATTCCATTCCATTACGTTCTACTCGGGTAGATTCCATTCCATTCCATTCCATTCAATTCCATTCCATTCCATTCCATTCCATTCCATTCCATTCCGTTCCGTTCCATTCCATTCGATTCCATTCCATTCCAATCCAATCCATTCCATTCTACTCGTTTTGATTTCATTCCATTCCATTCCATTCCGTTCCTTTCTACTCGGGTTGACTCCATTGAGTTCCATTCCGTTCTCTTCCGTCCCGTCCCGTCCCGTCCCATCCCGTCCCGACCCGTCCCGACCAGTGCCATTGTTCTCCGGTTGATTCCATTCCATTCCATTCCGTTCCTTTCCGTTCCGTTCCATTCCGTTCCACACGGGTTGATTCAATTCCATTCTATTCTATTCCATTCCATTCCATTCCATTCCATTCCATTGCATTCTACTCTGGTTGATTCCATGCCGTTCCGTTCCGTTCCATTCCGTTCCACCCCGACCCGTCCCGTACCGTCCCGTCCCGTCCCATCCCGTTCCGATCTGCTCGGGTTGATTCCGTTCCATTCCGTTCCGTTCCTTTCCTTTCCGTTCCGTTCCATTCCGTTCCACGCGGGTTGATGCAATTCCATTCTATTACATTGAATTCATTCCATTCCATTCCATTCCATTCTACTCGGATTGATTCCATTCCATTAAATTCCATTCCAGTCCATTCCAATCCATTCCATTCTACTCGGGTTGATTCCATTCCATTCCATTCCATTCCATTCCATTCCATTCCATTCCATTCCATTCCGTTCTACTCGGGTTGATTCCATTCCATTCTATTCCATTCCATTCCATTCCATTCCATTCCATTCCATTCCATTCCAATCCATTCCATTCCAATCCATTCCATTCTACTCGGGTAGATTCCATTCCATTCCATTCCATTCCATTCCATTCCATTCCTTTCCATTCCATTCCATTCCATTCGATTCCATTCGATTCCATTCCATTCCATTCCATTCCAATCCATTCCATTCTACTCGGGTTGATTCCATTCCATTCCATTCCATTCCATTCCATTCCATTCCATTCCAATCCATTCCATTCTACTCGGGTTGATTCCATTCCATTCCATTCCATTCCATTCCATTCCATTCCATTCCATTCTATTCCTTTCCATTCCATTCCATTCCATTCGATTCCATTCTATTCCATTCGATTCCATTCCATTAAATTCCATTCCATTCCATTCCATTCCATTCCATTCCATTCCATTCAATTCCATTCCATTCCATTCCATTCCATTCCATTCCATTCCGTTCTTCTCGGGTTGATTCCATTCCATTCCATTCCATTCCATTCCATTCCATTCCATTCCATTCCATTCCATTCCATTCCATTCGATTCCATTCGATTCCATTCGATTCCATTCCATTCCAATCCATTCCATTCTACTCGGGTTGATTCCATTCCATTCCATTCCATTCCATTCCATTCCATTCCATTCCATTCCATTCCATTCCATTCCATTCCATTCCATTCCATTCCAATCCATTCCATTCTACTCGTGTTGATTTGATTCCATTCCATTCCGTTCCATTCCATTCCATTCCATTCCATTCCAGTCCATTCCAATCCATTCCATTCTACTCGGGTTGATTTGATTCCATTCCATTCCATTCCATTCCATTCCAGTCCATTCCAATCCATTCCATTCTACTCGGGTTGATTCCATTCCATTCCATTCCATTCCATTCCATTCCATTCCATTCCATTCAGTTCCATTCCGTTCCTTTCTACTCGTTTTGACTCCATTGAGTTCCGTTCCGTTCCGTTTCGTCCCGTCCCGTCCCGTCCCATCCCGTCCCGTCCCATCCCGTCTCGTGCCGTTGTACTCTGGTTGATTACATTCCATTACGTTCCGTTCCTTTCCGTTCCGTTCCATTCCGTTCCACACGGGTTGATTCAATTCCATTCTATTACATTGAATTCCATTCCATTCCATTCCATTCCATTCTACTCGGATTGATTCCATTCCATTCCATTCCATTCCAGTCCACTCCAATCCATTCCATTCTACTCGGGTTGATTCCAGTCCATTCCATTCCGTTCCATTCCATTCCATTCCATGCCAATCCATTCCTTTCTACTCGGGTTGATTCCATTCCATTCCATTCCATTCCATTCCATTCCATTCGATTCCATTCCATTCCAATCCATTCCATTCTACTCGTGTAGATTCCATTCCTTTCCATTCCATTCCATTCCATTCCATTCCATTCCATTCCATTCCATTCTGTTCCGTTCCATTCCATTCGATTCCATTCCATTCCATTCCAATCCATTCCATTCAACTCGGGTTGATTTGATTCCATTCCATTCCATTCCATTCCATTCCATTCCATTCCAGTCCATTCCAATCCATTCCATTCTACTCGGGTTGATTCCATTCCATTCCATTCCATTCCATTCCATTCCATTCCAATCCATTCCATTCTACTCGGGTTGATTCCATTCCATTCCATTCCATTCTATTCCACTCCATTCCATTTCATTCCATTCCATTCCATTCCATTCCATTCCGATCCATTCCATTCTTCTCTGGTTTATTCCATTCCATTCCATTCCATTCCATTCCATTCCATTCCATTCCATTCCAATCCATTCCATTCTACTCGGGTTGATTCCACTCCGTTCCTTTCCATTCCATTCCATTCCATTCCATTCCATTCCATTCCGTTCCATTCCATTCCATTCCATTCCATTCGTTTCCATTCCTTTCCATTCCATTCCGTTCCATTCCATTCCATTCCGTTCTACTCGGGTTGATCCCATTCTATTCCATTCCATTCCATTCGATTCCATTCGATTCCATTCCACTCGATTCCATTAAATTCCATTCCATTCCATTCCATTCCGTTCCATTCCATTACGTTCTACTCGGGAAGATTTCATTCTATTCCATTCCATTCCATTCCATTCCTTTCCATTCCATTCCATTCCATTCGAATCCATTCGATTCCATTCCATTCCATTCCATTCCAATCCATTCCGTTCTACTCGGGTTGATTCCATTCCATTCCATTCCATTCCATTCCATTCCATTCCATTCGATTCCATTCGATTCCATTCCATTCCATTCCTTTAAATTCCCTTCCATTCCATTCCATTCCATTAAATTCCATTGCATTCCATTCCATTCCATTCCGTTCTACTCGGGTTGATTCCATTCCATCCCTTTCCATTCCATTCCATTCCATTCCATTCCATTCCATTTCAATCCATTCCATTCTCCTCGGGTTGATTCCATTCCATTCCATTCCATTCCATTCCATTCCATTCCATTCCATTCCATTCCATTCCATTCCATTCCAGTCCATTCCAATCCATTCCATTCTACTCGGGTTGATTCCATTCAATTTCATTCCATTCCATTCCATTCCATTCCATTCCATTCCATTCCATTCCTTTCGATTCCATTCCATTCCATTCCTTCCATTCCATTCCATTCCATTCCATTCCATTCCATTCCATTCCATTCTATTGCATTCCATTCCATTCCATTCCATTCTGTTCTACTCGGGTTGATTCCAATCTATTCCATTCCATTCCATTCCGTTACCTTCCATTCCATTCCATTCCATTCCATTCCGTTCCATTCCATTCCATTCCATTCCAGTCCATTCCAATCCATTCCATTCTACTCGGGTTGATTCCATTCCATTCCATTCCATTCCATTCCATTCCATTCGGTTCCATTCCATTCCATTCCATTCCATTCCATTCCATTAAATTTTATTCCATTCCATTCCATTCCATTCCTTTCCTTTCCATTCCATTCCATTCCATTCCATTACGTTGTACTCGGGTTGATTTCATTCCATTCCTTTCCATTCCATTCCATTCCATTCCATTCCATTCCATTCCATTCCATTCCACTCAATTCCATTCCATTCCATTCCATTCCATTCCATTCCATTCCATTCCATTCCATTCCATTCCAATCCATTCCGTTCTACTCGGGTTGATTCCTTTCCATTCCATTCCATTCCAATCGATTCCATTCCATTCCATTTCAATCCATTCCATTCTACTCGGGTTGATTCCATTCCATTCCATTCCATTCCATTCCATTCCATTCCATTCCATTCCATTTCAATCCATTCCATTCTCCTCGGGTTGATTCCATTCCATTCCATTCCATTCCATTCCATTCCATTCCATTCCATTCCATTCCATTCCAGTCCATTCCAATCCATTCCATTCTACTCGGGTTGATTCCATTCAATTTCATTCCATTCCATTCCATTCCATTCCATTCCATTCCATTCCATTCCTTTCGATTCCATTCCATTCCATTCCTTCCATTCCATTCCATTCCATTCCATTCCATTCCATTCCATTCCATTCCATTCTATTGCATTCCATTCCATTCCATTCCATTCTGTTCTACTCGGGTTGATTCCAATCTATTCCATTCCATTCCATTCCGTTACCTTCCATTCCATTCCATTCCATTCCATTCCGTTCCATTCCATTCCATTCCATTCCAGTCCATTCCAATCCATTCCATTCTACTCGGGTTGATTCCATTCCATTCCATTCCATTCCATTCCATTCCATTCGGTTCCATTCCATTCCATTCCATTCCATTCCATTCCATTCCATTAAATTTTATTCCATTCCATTCCATTCCATTCCTTTCCTTTCCATTCCATTCCATTCCATTCCATTACGTTGTACTCGGGTTGATTTCATTCCATTCCTTTCCATTCCATTCCATTCCATTCCATTCCATTCCATTCCATTCCACTCAATTCCATTCCATTCCATTCCATTCCATTCCATTCCATTCCATTCCATTCCATTCCATTCCAATCCATTCCGTTCTACTCGGGTTGATTCCTTTCCATTCCATTCCATTCCATTCCATTCCATTCCATTCCATTCCATTCCATTTCAATCCATTCCATTCTACTCGGGTTGATTCCATTCCATTCCATTCCATTCCATTCCATTCCATTCCATTCCATTCCATTCCAGTCCATTCCAATCCATTCCATTCTACTCGGGTTGATTCCATTCCATTCCATTCCATTCCATTCCATTCCATTCCATTCCATTCCTTTCGATTCGATTCCATTCCATTCCAGTCCATTCCAATCCATTCCATTCTACTCGGGTTGATTCCATTCCATTCCATTCCATTCCATTCCATTCCATTCTGTTCTACTCGGGTTGATTCCATTCCATTCCATTCCATTCCATTCCATTCCATTCCATTCCATTGCATTCCATTCCATTCCATTCCATTCTGTTCTACTCGGGTTGATTCCAATCTATTCCATTCCATTCCACTCCGTTACATTCCATTCCATTCCATTCCATTCCATTCCATTCCGTTCCATTCCATTCCATTCCATTCCAGTCCATTCCAATCCATTCCATTCTACTCGGGTTGATTCCATTCCATTCCATTCCATTCCATTCCATTCCATTCCAATCCATTCCATTCTACTTGTGTTGATTCCATTCCATTCCATTCCATTCCATTCCATTCCATTCCATTCCATTCCATTCCATTCCATTCCATTCGGTTCCATTCCATTCCATTCCATTCCATTCCATTCCATTCCATTAAATTTTATTCCATTGTATTCCATTCCATTCCTTTCCTTTCCATTCCATTCCATTCCATTCCATTACGTTGTACTCGGATTGATTTCATTCCATTCCATTCCATTTCATTCCATTCCATTCCATTCCATTCAATTCCATTCCATTCCATTCCACTCGATTCCATTACATTCCATTCCATTCCATTCCATTCCATTCCATTCCATTCCAATCCATTCCGTTTTTCTCGGGTTGATTCCATTCCATTCCATTCCATTCCATTCGATTCCATTCCATTCCATTTCAATCCATTCCATTCTATTCGGGTTGATTCCATTCCATTCCATTCCATTCCATTCCATTCCATTCCATTCCATTCCATTCCAATCCATTCCATTCTACTCGGGTTGATTCCATTCCATTCCATTCCATTACATTCCATTCCATTCCATTCCATTCCATTCCATTCCATTCCATTCCATTCCATTCCATTCCAATCCATTCCATTCAACTCGGGTTGATTCCTTTCAATTCCATTCCATTCCATTCCATTCCATTAAATTTTATTCCATTCCATTCCATTCCATTCCTTTCCATTCCATTCCATTCCATTCCATTCCATTCCATTACTTTCTACTCGGGTTGATTTCATTCCATTCCATTCCTTTCCATTCCATTCCATTCCATTCCTTTCGATTCCATACGATTCCATCCCATTCCATTCCATTCCAATCCATTCCGTTCTACTCGGGTTGATTCCATTCCATTCCATTCCATTCCATTCGATTCCATTCCATTCCATTTCAATCCATTCCATTCTACTCGGGTTGATTCCATTCCATTCCATTCCATTCCAGTCCATTCCATTCCATTCCATTCCTTTCGATTCCATTCCATTCCATTCCATTCCATTCCACTCCATTCCATTCCATTCCATTCCATTCCATTCCATTCCATTCCATTCCATTCTATTGCATTCCATTCCATTACATTCCATTCCGTTCTACTCGGGTTGATTCCAATCTATTCCATTCCATTCCATTCCGTTACATTCCATTCCATTCCATTCCTTTCCATTCCGTTCCATTCCATTCCATTCCATTCCAGTCCATTCCAATCCATTCCATTCTACTCGGGTTGATTCCATTCCATTCCATTCCATTCCATTCCATTCCATTACATTCCATTCCAATCCATTCCATTCTACTCGGGTTGATTCCATTCCATTCCATTCCATTCCATTCCATTCCATTCCATTCCATTCCATTCCATTCCATTCGATTCCATTCCATTCCATTCCATTCCATTCCATTCCATTAAATTTTATTCCATTCCATTCCATTCCATTCCTTTCCTTTCCATTCCATTCCATTCCATTCCATTCGATTCCATTCCATTCCATTCCATTCCAATCCATTCCGTTCTACTCGGGTTGATTCCATTCCACTCCATTCCATTCAATTCCATTCCATTCCATTCCATTCCATTCCTTTAAATTCCCTTCCATTCCATTCCATTCCATTAAATTCCATTGCATTCCATTCCATTCCATTCCGTTCTACTCGGGTTGATTCCATTCCATTCCATTCCATTCCATTCCATTCCATTCCATTCCATTCCATTCCATTCCATTCCATTCCATTTGATTCCATTCGATTCCATTCCATTCCATTCCATTCCAATCCATTCCATTCTACTCGGGTTGATTCCATTCCATTCCATTCCATTCCATTCCATTCCATTCCATTCCATTCCATTGCATTCCATTCCATTCAATTCCTTCCATTCCATTCCATTCGATTCCATTAAACTCCATTCCAATCCATTCCATTCTACTCGGGTTAATTTGATTCCATTCCATTCCATTCCATTCCATTCCAGTCCAGTCCAGTCCATTCCAATCCATTCCATTCTACTCGGGTTGATTCCATTCCATTCCATTCCATTCCATTCCATTCCAGTCCATTCCAATCCATTCCATTCTACTCGGGTTGATTCCATTCCATTCCATTCCATTCTATTCCACTCCATTCCATTTCATTCCATTCCATTCCATTCCATTCCATTCCATTCCATTCCATTCCATTCCAATCCATTCCATTCTACTCGGGTTGATTTGATTCCATTCCATTCCATTCCATTCCATTCCATTCCATTCCATTCCAGTCCATTCCAATCCATTCCATTCTACTCGGCTTGATTTGATTCCATTCCATTCCATTCCATTCCAGTCCATTCCAATCCATTCCATTCTTCTCGGGTTGATTCCATTCCATTCCATTCCATTCCATTCCTTTCCATTCCGTTCTACTCTGGTTGAATTCATTCCTTTCCATTGCATTCCATTCCATTCCATTCCATTCCAATCCATTCCATTCTACTCGGGTTGATTTGATTCCATTCCATTCCATTCCATTCTATGCCATTCGATTCCATTCCATTCCATTTCAATCCACTCCGTTCTACTCGGGTTGATTCCATTCCATTCCATTCCATTCCATTCCATTCCATTCCAGTCCAGTCCATTCCAATCCATTCCATTCTACTCGGGTTGATTCCATTCGATTCCATTCCATTCCATTGGATTCCATTCCATTCCATTCCATTCCATTCCGTTCCATTCGATTCGATTCCATTCCACTCCAATCCATTCCATTCCATTCCATTCCATTCCATTCCATTCCTTTCCATTCCATTGGATTCCATTCCATTCCATTCCATTCCATTCCATTCCATTCCATTCCATTCCTTTCCATTCCATTCCATTCCATTCCGTTCTACTCGGGTTGATTCCATTCTATTCCATTCCATTCCATTCGATTCCATTCGATTCCATTCGATTCCATTCCATTCCATTCCATTAAATTTCATTCCATTCCATTCCATTCCATTCCATTCCATTCCGTTCGATTCCATTCCATTCCATTCCAATCCAATCCATTCCATTCTACTCGGGTTGATTCCATTCCATTCCATTCCATTCCATTCCATTCCATTCCGTTCCATTCCAATCCATTCCATTCTACTCGGGTTGAGTCCATTCCATTCCATTCCATTCCATTCCATTCCAATCCATTCCATTCTACTCGGGTTGATTCCATTCCATTCCATTCCATTCCATTCCATTCTATTCCAATCCATTCCATTCAACTCGGGTTGATTCCATTCAATTCCATTCCATTCCATTCCATTCCATTCCATTCCATTCCATTCCATTCCATTCCATTAAATTTTATTCCATTCCATTCCATTCCATTCCTTTCCATTCCATTCCATTCCATTACGTTCTACTCGGGTTGATTTCATTCCATTCCATTCCATTCCATTCCATTCCATTCCATTCCATTCCTTTCGATTCCATACGATTCCATTCCATTCCATTCCATTCCAATCCATTCCGTTCTACTCGGGTTGATTCCATTCCATTCCATTCCATTCCATTCGATTCCATTCCATTCCATTTCAATCCATTCCATTCTACTCGGGTTGATTCCATTCCATTCCATTCCATTCCATTCCATTCAATTCCATTCCATTCCAATCCAGTCCATTCCAATCCATTCCATTCTACTCGGGTTGATTCCATTCCATTCCATTCCATTCCATTCCATTCCATTCCATTCCTTTCGATTCCATTCCATTCCATTCCATTCCATTCCATTCCATTCCATTCCATTCCATTCCATTCTATTGCATTCCATTCCATTCCATTCCATTCCGTTCTACTCGGGTTGATTCCAATCTATTCCATTCCATTCTATTCCGTTACATTCCATTCCATTCCATTCCATTCCATTCCGTTCCATTCCATTCCATTCCATTCCAGTCCATTCCAATCCATTCCATTCTACTCGGGTTGATTCCATTCCATTCCATTCCATTCCATTACATTCCATTCCAATCCATTCCATTCTACTTGGGTTGATACCATTCCATTCCATTCCATTCCATTCCATTCCATTCCATTCCATTCCATTCCATTCCATTCCATTCCGTTCCGTTCTGTTCCGTTCCATTCCATTCGATTCCATTCCATTCCATTCCAATCCATTCCATTCAACTCGGGTTGATTTGATTCCATTCCATTCCATTCCATTCCATTCCATTCCATTCCAGTCCATTCCAATCCATTCCATTCTACTCGGGTTGATTCCATTCCATTCCATTCCATTCTATTCCATTCCATTCCATTCCAATCCATTCCATTCTACTCGGGTTGATTCCATTCCATTCCATTCCATTCTATTCCACTCCATTCCATTTCATTTCATTCCATTCCATTCCATTCCATTCCAATCCATTCCATTCTTCTCTGGTTTATTCCATTCCATTCCATTCCATTCCATTCCATTCCATTCCATTCCAATCCATTCCATTCTACTCGGGTAGATTCCATTCCATTCCATTCCATTCCATTCCATTCCATTCCATTCCATTCCATTCCATTCCGTTCCGTTCCATTCCATTCGATTACATTCCATTCCAATCCAATCCATTCCATTCTACTCGTTTTGATTTCATTCCATTCCATTCCATTCCGTTCCTTTCTACTCGGGTTGACTCCATTGAGTTCCATTCCGTTCTCTTCCGTCCCGTCCCGTCCCGTCCCATCCCGTCCCGACCCGTCCCGACCAGTGCCATTGTTCTCCGGTTGATTCCATTCCATTCCATTCCGTTCCTTTCCGTTCCGTTCCATTCCGTTCCACACGGGTTGATTCAATTCCATTCTATTCTATTCCATTCCATTCCATTCCATTCCATTCCATTCCATTCCATTCTACTCTGGTTGATTCCATGCTGTTCCGTTCCGTTCCATTCCGTTCCACCCCGACCCGTCCCGTACCGTCCCGTCCCGTCCCATCCCGTTCCGATCGGCTCGGGTTGATTCCGTTCCATTCCGTTCCGTTCCTTTCCTTTCCGTTCCGTTCCATTCCGTTCCACGCGGGTTGATGCAATTCCATTCTATTACGTTGAATTCATTCCATTCCATTCCATTCCATTCTACTCGGATTGATTCCATTCCATTAAATTCCATTCCAGTCCATTCCAATCCATTCCATTCTACTCGGGTTGATTCCATTCCATTCCATTCCATTCCATTCCATTCCATTCCATTCCATTCCATTCCGTTCTACTCGGGTTGATTCCATTCCATTCTATTCCATTCCATTCCATTCCATTCCATTCCATTCCATTCCATTCCATTCCATTCCAATCCATTCCATTCCAATCCATTCCATTCTACTCGGGTAGATTCCATTCCATTCCATTCCATTCCATTCCATTCCATTCCTTTCCATTCCATTCCATTCCATTCGATTCCATTCGATTCCATTCCATTCCATTCCATTCCAATCCATTCCATTCTACTCGGGTTGATTCCATTCCATTCCATTCCATTCCATTCCATTCCATTCCATTCCAATCCATTCCATTCTACTCGGGTTGATTCCATTCCATTCCATTCCATTCCATTCCATTCCATTCCATTCCATTCCATTCCATTCTATTCCTTTCCATTCCATTCCATTCCATTCGATTCCATTCTATTCCATTCGATTCCATTCCATTAAATTCCATTCCATTCCATTCCATTCCATTCCATTCCATTCCATTCCATTCCATACCATTCCATTCCATTCCATTCCGTTCTTCTTGGGTTGATTCCATTCCATTCCATTCCATTCCATTCCATTCCATTCAATTCCATTCCATTCCATTCCAGTCCATTCCAATCCATTCCATTCTACTCGGGTTGATTCCATTCAATTCCATTCCATTCTATTCCACTCCATTCCATTTCATTCCATTCCATTCCATTCCATTCCATTCCATTCCATTCCAATCCATTCCATTCTACTCGGGTTGATTTGATTCCATTCCATTCCATTCCATTCCATTCCATTCCATTCCAGTCCATTCCAATCCATTCCATTCTACTCGGCTTGATTTGATTCCATTCCATTCCATTTCATTCCATTCCAGTCCATTCCAATCCATTCCATTCTTCTCGGGTTGATTCCATTCCATTCCATTCCATTCCATTCCGTTCTACTCTGGTTGAATTCATTCCTTTCCATTGCATTCCATTCCATTCCATTCCATTCTATGCCATTCGATTCCATTCCATTCCATTTCAATCCATTCCGTTCTACTCGGGTTGATTCCATTCCATTCCATTCCATTCCATTCCATTCCATTCCATTCCAGTCCATTCCAATCCATTCCATTCTACTCGGGTTGATTCCATTCGATTCCATTCCATTCCATTGGATTCCATTCCATTCCATTCCATTCCATTCCGTTCCATTCGATTCGATTCCATTCCATTCCAATCCATTCCATTCCATTCCATTCCATTCCATTCCATTCCTTTCCATTCCATTGGATTCCATTCCATTCCATTCCATTCCATTCCATTCCTTTCCATTCCATTCCTTTCCATTCCATTCCATTCCATTCCTTTCTACTCGGGTTGATTCCATTCTATTCCATTCCATTCCATTCGATTCCATTCGATTCCATTCGATTCCATTCCATTCCATTCCATTAAATTTCATTCCATTCCATTCCATTCCATTCCATTCCATTCCATTCCATTCCATTCCGTTCGATTCCATTCCATTCCATTCCAATCCAATCCATTCCATTCTACTCGGGTTGATTCCATTCCATTCCATTCCATTCCATTCCATTCCATTCCGTTCCATTCCAATCCATTCCATTCTACTCGGGTTGATTCCATTCCATTCCATTCCATTCCATTCCATTCCATTCCATTCCAATCCATTCCATTCTACTCGGGTTGATTCCATTCCATTCCATTCCATTCCATTCCATTCCATTCCATTCCATTCCATTCCATTCCAATCCATTCCATTCAACTCGGGTTGATTCCATTCAATTCCATTCCATTCCATTCCATTCCATTAAATTTTATTCCATTCCATTCCATTCCATTCCTTTCCATTCCATTCCATTCCATTACGTTCTACTCGGGTTGATTTCATTCCATTCCATTCCATTCCATTCCATTCCATTCCATTCCATTCCATTCCATTCCATTCCATTCCATTCCATTCCATTCCTTTCGATTCCATACGATTCCATTCCATTCCATTCCATTCCAATCAATTCCGTTCTACTCGGGTTGATTCCATTCCATTCCATTCCATTCCATTCGATTCCATTCCATTCCATTTCAATCCATTCCATTCTACTCGGGTTGATTCCATTCCATTCCATTCCATTCCATTCCATTCAATTCCATTCCATTCCATTCCAGTCCATTCCAATCCATTCCATTCTACTCGGGTTGATTCCATTCCATTCCATTCCATTCCATTCCATTCCATTCCATTCCATTCCATTCCATTCCTTTCGATTCCATTCCATTCCATTCCATTCCATTCCATTCCATTCCATTCCATTCTATTGCATTCCATTCCATTCCATTCCATTCCGTTCTACTCGGGTTGATTCCAATCTATTCCATTCCATTCTATTCCGTTACATTCCATTCCATTCCATTCCATTCCATTCCGTTCCATTCCATTCCATTCCATTCCAGTCGATTCCAATCCATTCCATTCTACTCGGGTTGATTCCATTCCATTCCATTACATTACATTACATTCCATTTAAATCCATTCCATTCTACTTGGGTTGATACCATTCCATTCCATTCCATTCCATTCCATTCCATTCCATTCCGTTCCGTTCCGTTCTGTTCCGTTCCATTCCATTCGATTCCATTCCATTCCATTCCAATCCATTCCATTCAACTCGGGTTGATTTGATTCCATTCCATTCCATTCAATTCCATTCCATTCCAGTCCATTCCAATCCATTCCATTCTACTCGGGTTGATTCCATTCCATTCCATTCCATTCCATTCCATTCCATTCCATTCCAATCCATTCCATTCTACTCGGGTTGATTCCATTCCATTCCATTCCATTCTATTCCACTCCATTCCATTTCATTTCATTCCATTCCATTCCATTCCATTCCAATCCATTCCATTCTTCTCTGGTTTATTCCATTCCATTCCATTCCATTCCATTCCATTCCATTCCATTCCAATCCATTCTATTCTACTCGGGTTGATTCCATTCCGTTCCTTTCCATTCCATTCCATTCCATTCCATTCCATTCCATTCCATTCCGTTCCATTCCATTCCATTCCATTCCATTCGTTTCCATTCCTTTCCATTCCATTCCGTTCCATTCCATTCCATTCCGTTCTACTCGGGTTGATCCCATTCTATTCCATTCCATTCCATTCGATTCCATTCGATTCCATTCCACTCCATTCCATTAAATTCCATTCCATTCCATTCCATTCCGTTCCATTCCATTACGTTCTACTCGGGAAGATTTCATTCTATTCCATTCCATTCCATTCCATTCCTTTCCATTCCATTCCATTCCATTCGATTCCATTCGATTCCATTCCATTCCATTCCATTCCAATCCATTCCGTTCTACTCGGGTTGATTCCATTCCATTCCATTCCATTCCATTCCATTCCATTCCATTCCATTCCATTCCATTTCAATCCACTCCTTTCTACTCGGGTTGATTCCATTCAATTCCATTCCATTCCATTCGATTCCATTCCATTCCATTCCATTCCATTCCATTCCAATCCATTCCATTCTACTCGGGTTGATTCCATTCCATTCCATTCCATTCCATTCCATTCCATTCCATTCCATTCCATTCCATTCCTTTCCATTCGATTCCATTCCATTCCATTCCATTCCGTTCTACTCGGGTTGATTCCATTCTATTCCATTCCATTCCATTCCATTCCATTCCATTCCATTCCATTTCATTCCATTCGATTCCAATCCATTCCATTCCATTAAATTCCATTCCATTCCATTCCATTCCATTCCATTCCATTCCATTCCATTCCATTCCATTCCATTCCGTTCTACTCGGGTTGATTCCATTCCATTCCATTCCATTCCATTCCATTCCATTCCATTCCATTCCATTCCATTCCAATCCATTCCATTCTACTCGGGTAGATTCCATTCCATTCCATTCCATTCCATTCCATTCCATTCCATTCCATTCCGTTCCGTTCCATTCCATTCGATTACATTCCATTCCAATCCAATCCATTCCATTCTACTCGTTTTGATTTCATTCCATTCCATTCCATTCCGTTCCTTTCTACTCGGGTTGACTCCATTGAGTTCCATTCCGTTCTCTTCCGTCCCGTCCCGTCCCGTCCCATCCCGTCCCGACCCGTCCCGACCAGTGCCATTGTTCTCCGGTTGATTCCATTCCATTCCATTCCGTTCCTTTCGTTCCGTTCCATTCCGTTCCACACGGGTTGATTCAATTCCATTCTATTCTATTCCATTCCATTCCATTCCATTCCATTCCATTCCATTCCATTCTACTCTGGTTGATTCCATGCCGTTCCGTTCCGTTCCATTCCGTTCCACCCCGACCCGTCCCGTACCGTCCCGTCCCGTCCAATCCCGTTCCGATCTGCTCGGGTTGATTCCGTTCCATTCCGTTCCGTTCCTTTCCTTTCCGTTCCGTTCCATTCCGTTCCACGCGCGTTGATGCAATTCCATTCTATTACATTGAATTCATTCCATTCCATTCCATTCCATTCTACTCGGATTGATTCCATTCCATTAAATTCCATTCCAGTCCATTCCAATCCATTCCATTCTACTCGGGTTGATTCCATTCCATTCCATTCCATTCCATTCCATTCCATTCCATTCCATTCCGTTCCATTCCGTTCCATTCCATTCCATTCCATTCCATTCCATTCCATTCCGTTCTACTCGGGTTGATTCCATTCCATTCCAATCCATTCCATTCCAATCCATTCCATTCTACTCGGGTAGATTCCATTCCATTCCATTCCATTCCATTCCATTCCTTTCCATTCCATTCCATTCCATTCGATTCCATTCGATTCCATTCCATTCCATTACATTCCATTCGATTCCATTCCATTCCAATCCATTCCATTCTACTCGTGTAGATTCCATTCCTTTCCATTCCATTCCATTCCATTGCATTCCATTCCATTCCATTCCATTCTGTTCCGTTCCATTCCATTCGATTCCATTCCATTCCATTCCAATCCATTCCATTCAACTCGGGTTGATTTGATTCCATTCCATTCCATTCCATTCCATTCCATTCCATTCCATTCCAGTCCATTCCAATCCATTCCATTCTACTCGGGTTGATTCCATTCCATTCCATTCCATTCCATTCCATTCCATTCCAATCCATTCCATTCTACTCGGGTTGATTCCATTCCATTCCATTCCATTCTATTCCACTCCATTCCATTTCATTCCATTCCATTCCATTCCATTCCATTCCAATCCATTCCATTCTTCTCTGGTTTATTCCATTCCATTCCATTCCATTCTATTCCATTCCATTCCATTCCATTCCAATCCATTCCATTCTACTCGGGTTGATTCCACTCCGTTCCTTTCCATTCCATTCCATTCCATTCCATTCCATTCCATTCCATTCCGTTCCATTCCATTCCATTCCATTCCATTCGTTTCCATTCCTTTCCATTCCATTCCGTTCCATTCCATTCCATTCCGTTCTACTCGGGTTGATCCCATTCTATTCCATTCCATTCCATTCGATTCCATTCGATTCCATTCCACTCCATTCCATTAAATTCCATTCCATTCCATTCCATTCCGTTCCATTCCATTACGTTCTACTCGGGAAGATTTCATTCTATTCCATTCCATTCCATTCCATTCCTTTCCATTCCATTCCATTCCATTCGATTCCATTCGATTCCATTCCATTCCATTCCATTCCAATCGATTCCGTTCTACTCGGGTTGATTCCATTCCATTCCATTCCATTCCATTCCATTCCATTCCATTCCATTCGATTCCATTCGATTCCATTCCATTCCATTCCTTTAAATTCCCTTCCATTCCATTCCATTCCATTAAATTCCATTGCATTCCATTCCATTCCATTCCGTTCTACTCGGGTTGATTCCATTCCATCCCATTCCATTCCATTCCATTCCATTCCATTCCATTCCATTCCATTCCAGTCCATTCCAATCCATTCCATTCTACTCGGGTTGATTCCATTCCATTTCATTCCATTCCATTCCATTCCATTCCATTCCATTCCTTTCGATTCCATTCCATTCCATTCCTTCCATTCCATTCCATTCCATTCCATTCCATTCCATTCCATTCCATTCTATTGCATTCCATTCCATTCCATTCCATTCTGTTCTACTCGGGTTGATTCCAATCTATTCCATTCCATTCCATTCCGTTACCTTCCATTCCATTTCTTTCCATTCCATTCCGTTCCATTCCATTCCATTCCATTCCAGTCCATTCCAATCCATTCCATTCTACTCGGGTTGATTCCATTCCATTCCATTCCATTCCATTCCATTCCATTCGGTTCCATTCCATTCCATTCCATTCCATTCCATTCCATTCCATTCCATTAAATTTTATTCCATTCCATTCCATTCCATTCCTTTCCTTTCCATTCCATTCCATTCCATTCCATTACGTTGTACTCGGGTTGATTTCATTCCATTCCATTCCATTCCATTCCATTCCATTCCATTCCATTCCATTCCACTCAATTCCATTCCATTCCGTTCCATTCCATTCCATTCCATTCCATTCCATTCCATTCCATTCCAATCCATTCCGTTCTACTCGGGTTGATTCCTTTCCATTCCATTCCATTCCAATCGATTCCATTCCATTCCATTTCAATCCATTCCATTCTACTCGGGTTGATTCCATTCCATTCCATTCCATTCCATTCCATTCCATTCCATTCCATTCCATTCCATTCCATTCCATTCCATTCCAATCCATTCCATTCTACTCGGGTTGATTCCATTCCATTCCATTCCATTCCATTCCATTCCATTCCATTCCATTCCATTCCAATCCATTCCATTCAACTCGGGTTGATTCCATTCAATTCCATTCCATTCCATTCCATTCCATTAAATTTTATTCCATTCCATTCCATTCCATTCCTTTCCATTCCATTCCATTCCATTCCATTCCATTCCATTCCATTACGTTCTACTCGGGTAGATTCCATTCCATTCCATTCCATTCAATTCCATTCCATTCCATTCCATTCCATTCCATTCCATTCCGTTCCGTTCCATTCCATTCGATTCCATTCCATTCCAATCCAATCCATTCCATTCTACTCGTTTTGATTTCATTCCATTCCATTCCATTCCGTTCCTTTCTACTCGGGTTGACTCCATTGAGTTCCATTCCGTTCTCTTCCGTCCCGTCCCGTCCCGTCCCATCCCGTCCCGACCCGTCCCGACCAGTGCCATTGTTCTCCGGTTGATTCCATTCCATTCCATTCCGTTCCTTTCCGTTCCGTTCCATTCCGTTCCACACGGGTTGATTCAATTCCATTCTATTCTATTCCATTCCATTCCATTCCATTCCATTCCATTCCATTCTACTCTGGTTGATTCCATGCCGTTCCGTTCCGTTCCATTCCGTTCCACCCCGACCCGTCCCGTACCGTCCCGTCCCGTCCCATCCCGTTCCGATCTGCTCGGGTTGATTCCGTTCCATTCCGTTCCGTTCCTTTCCTTTCCGTTCCGTTCCATTCCGTTCCACGCGGGTTGATGCAATTCCATTCTATTACATTGAATTCATTCCATTCCATTCCATTCCATTCTACTCGGATTGATTCCATTCCATTAAATTCCATTCCAGTCCATTCCAATCCATTCCATTCTACTCGGGTTGATTCCATTCCATTCCATTCCATTCCATTCCATTCCATTCCATTCCATTCCATTCCGTTCTACTCGGGTTGATTCCATTCCATTCTATTCCATTCCATTCCATTCCATTCCATTCCATTCCATTCCAATCCATTCCATTCCAATCCATTCCATTCTACTCGGGTAGATTCCATTCCATTCCATTCCATTCCATTCCATTCCATTCCTTTCCATTCCATTCCATTCCATTCGATTCCATTCGATTCCATTCCATTCCATTCCATTCCAATCCATTCCATTCTACTCGGGTTGATTCCATTCCACTCCATTCCATTCCATTCCATTCCATTCCATTCCAATCCATTCCATTCTACTCGGGTTGATTCCATTCCATTCCATTCCATTCCATTCCATTCCATTCCATTCTATTCCTTTCCATTCCATTCCATTCCATTCGATTCCATTCTATTCCATTCGATTCCATTCCATTAAATTCCATTCCATTCCATTCCATTCCATTCCATTCCATTCCATTCAATTCCATTCCATTCCATTCCATTCCATTCCATTCCATTCCGTTCTTCTCGGGTTGATTCCATTCCATTCCATTCCATTCCATTCCATTCCATTCCATTCCATTCCATTCCATTCCATTCGATTCCATTCGATTCCATTCGATTCCATTCCATTCCAATCCATTCCATTCTACTCGGGTTGATTCCATTCCATTCCATTCCATTCCATTCCATTCCATTCCATTCCATTCCATTCCATTCCATTCCATTCCATTCCAATCCATTCCATTCTACTCGTGTTGATTTGATTCCATTCCATTCCGTTCCATTCCATTCCATTCCATTCCATTCCAGTCCATTCCAATCCATTCCATTCTACTCGGGTTGATTTGATTCCATTCCATTCCATTCCATTCCATTCCAGTCCATTCCAATCCATTCCATTCTACTCGGGTTGATTCCATTCCATTCCATTCCATTCCATTCCATTCCATTCCATTCCATTCAGTTCCATTCCGTTCCTTTCTACTCGTTTTGACTCCATTGAGTTCCGTTCCGTTCCGTTTCGTCCCGTCCCGTCCCGTCCCATCCCGTCCCGTCCCATCCCGTCTCGTGCCGTTGTACTCTGGTTGATTACATTCCATTACGTTCCGTTCCTTTCCGTTCCGTTCCATTCCGTTCCACACGGGTTGATTCAATTCCATTCTATTACATTGAATTCCATTCCATTCCATTCCATTCCATTCTACTCGGATTGATTCCATTCCATTCCATTCCATTCCAGTCCACTCCAATCCATTCCATTCTACTCGGGTTGATTCCAGTCCATTCCATTCCGTTCCATTCCATTCCATTCCATTCCAATCCATTCCTTTCTACTCGGGTTGATTCCATTCCATTCCATTCCATTCCATTCCATTCCATTCGATTCCATTCCATTCCAATCCATTCCATTCTACTCGTGTAGATTCCATTCCTTTCCATTCCATTCCATTCCATTCCATTCCATTCCATTCCATTCCATTCTGTTCCGTTCCATTCCATTCGATTCCATTCCATTCCATTCCAATCCATTCCATTCAACTCGGGTTGATTTGATTCCATTCCATTCCATTCCATTCCATTCCATTCCATTCCATTCCAGTCCATTCCAATCCATTCCATTCTACTCGGGTTGATTCCATTCCATTCCATTCCATTCAATTCCATTCCATTCCAATCCATTCCATTCTACTCGGGTTGATTCCATTCCATTCCATTCCATTCTATTCCACTCCATTCCATTTCATTCCATTCCATTCCATTCCATTCCATTCCGATCCATTCCATTCTTCTCTGGTTTATTCCATTCCATTCCATTCCATTCCATTCCATTCCATTCCATTCCATTCCAATCCATTCCATTCTACTCGGGTTGATTCCACTCCGTTCCTTTCCATTCCATTCCATTCCATTCCATTCCATTCCATTCCATTCCGTTCCATTCCATTCCATTCCATTCCATTCGTTTCCATTCCTTTCCATTCCATTCCGTTCCATTCCATTCCATTCCGTTCTACTCGGGTTGATCCCATTCTATTCCATTCCATTCCATTCGATTCCATTCGATTCCATTCCACTCGATTCCATTAAATTCCATTCCATTCCATTCCATTCCGTTCCATTCCATTACGTTCTACTCGGGAAGATTTCATTCTATTCCATTCCATTCCATTCCATTCCTTTCCATTCCATTCCATTCCATTCGAATCCATTCGATTCCATTCAATTCCATTCCATTCCAATCCATTCCGTTCTACTCGGGTTGATTCCATTCCATTCCATTCCATTCCATTCCATTCGATTCCATTCGATTCCATTCCATTCCATTCCTTTAAATTCCCTTCCATTCCATTCCATTCCATTAAATTCCATTGCATTCCATTCCATTCCATTCCGTTCTACTCGGGTTGATTCCATTCCATCCCATTCCATTCCATTCCATTCCATTCCATTCCATTCCATTTCAATCCATTCCATTCTCCTCGGGTTGATTCCATTCCATTCCATTCCATTCCATTCCATTCCATTCCATTCCATTCCATTCCAGTCCATTCCAATCCATTCCATTCTACTCGGGTTGATTCCAGTCAATTTCATTCCATTCCATTCCATTCCATTCCATTCCATTCCATTCCATTCCTTTCGATTCCATTCCATTCCATTCCTTCCATTCCATTCCATTCCATTCCATTCCATTCCATTCCATTCCATTCTATTGCATTCCATTCCATTCCATTCCATTCTGTTCTACTCGGGTTGATTCCAATCTATTCCATTCCATTCCATTCCGTTACCTTCCATTCCATTCCATTCCATTCCATTCCGTTCCATTCCATTCCATTCCATTCCAGTCCATTCCAATCCATTCCATTCTACTCGGGTTGATTCCATTCCATTCCATTCCATTCCATTCCATTCCATTCCATTCCATTCGGTTCCATTCCATTCCATTCCATTCCATTCCATTCCATTAAATTTTATTCCATTCCATTCCATTCCATTCCTTTCCTTTCCATTCCATTCCATTCCATTCCATTACGTTGTACTCGGGTTGATTTCATTCCATTCCTTTCCATTCCATTCCATTCCATTCCATTCCATTCCATTCCAATCCATTCCGTTCTACTCGGGTTGATTCCTTTCCATTCCATTCCATTCCAATCGATTCCATTCCATTCCATTTCAATCCATTCCATTCTACTCGGGTTGATTCCATTCCATTCCATTCCATTCCATTCCATTCCATTCCATTCCATTCCATTTCAATCCATTCCATTCTCCTCGGGTTGATTCCATTCCATTCCATTCCATTCCATTCCATTCCATTCCATTCCATTCCATTCCATTCCAGTCCATTCCAATCCATTCCATTCTACTCGGGTTGATTCCATTCAATTTCATTCCATTCCATTCCATTCCATTCCATTCCATTCCATTCCATTCCTTTCGATTCCATTCCATTCCATTCCTTCCATTCCATTCCATTCCATTCCATTCCATTCCATTCCATTCCATTCTATTGCATTCCATTCCATTCCATTCCATTCTGTTCTACTCGGGTTGATTCCAATCTATTCCATTCCATTCCATTCCGTTACCTTCCATTCCATTCCATTCCATTCCATTCCGTTCCATTCCATTCCATTCCATTCCAGTCCATTCCAATCCATTCCATTCTACTCGGGTTGATTCCATTCCATTCCATTCCATTCCATTCCATTCCATTCGGTTCCATTCCATTCCATTCCATTCCATTCCATTCCATTAAATTTTATTCCATTCCATTCCATTCCATTCCTTTCCTTTCCATTCCATTCCATTCCATTCCATTACGTTGTACTCGGGTTGATTTCATTCCATTCCTTTCCATTCCATTCCATTCCATTCCATTCCATTCCATTCCATTCCACTCAATTCCATTCCATTCCATTCCATTCCATTCCATTCCATTCCATTCCATTCCATTCCATTCCATTCCAATCCATTCCGTTCTACTCGGGTTGATTCCTTTCCATTCCATTCCATTCCATTCCATTCCATTCCATTCCATTCCATTCCATTTCAATCCATTCCATTCTACTCGGGTTGATTCCATTCCATTCCATTCCATTCCATTCCATTCCATTCCATTCCATTCCATTCCATTCCAGTCCATTCCAATCCATTCCATTCTACTCGGGTTGATTCCATTCCATTCCATTCCATTCCATTCCATTCCATTCCATTCCATTCCATTCCTTTCGATTCCATTCCATTCCATTCCAGTCCATTCCAATCCATTCCATTCTACTCGGGTTGATTCCATTCCATTCCATTCCATTCCATTCCATTCTGTTCTACTCGGGTTGATTCCATTCCATTCCATTCCATTCCATTCCATTCCATTCCATTCCATTGCATTCCATTCCATTCCATTCCATTCTGTTCTACTCGGGTTGATTCCAATCTATTCCATTCCATTCCACTCCGTTCCATTCCATTCCATTCCATTCCATTCCATTCCATTCCATTCCGTTCCATTCCATTCCATTCCATTCCAGTCCATTCCAATCCATTCCATTCTACTCGGGTTGATTCCATTCCATTCCATTCCATTCCATTCCATTCCATTCCAATCCATTCCATTCTACTTGTGTTGATTCCATTCCATTCCATTCCATTCCATTCCATTCCATTCCATTCCATTCCATTCGGTTCCATTCCATTCCATTCCATTCCATTCCATTCCATTCCATTAAATTTTATTCCATTCCATTCCATTCCATTCCTTTCCTTTCCATTCCATTCCATTCCATTCCATTACGTTGTACTCGGATTGATTTCATTCCATTCCATTCCATTTCATTCCATTCCATTCCATTCCATTCAATTCCATTCCATTCCATTCCACTCGATTCCATTCCATTCCATTCCATTCCATTCCATTCCATTCCATTCCATTCCAATCCATTCCGTTTTTCTCGGGTTGATTCCATTCCATTCCATTCCATTCCATTCGATTCCATTCCATTCCATTTCAATCCATTCCATTCTATTCGGGTTGATTCCATTCCATTCCATTCCATTCCATTCCATTCCATTCCATTCCATTCCATTCCATTCCAATCCATTCCATTCTACTCGGGTTGATTCCATTCCATTCCATTCCATTCCATTCCATTCCATTCCATTCCATTCCAATCCATTCCATTCAACTCGGGTTGATTCCTTTCAATTCCATTCCATTCCATTCCATTCCATTAAATTTTATTCCATTCCATTCCATTCCATTCCTTTCCATTCCATTCCATTCCATTCCATTCCATTCCATTACTTTCTACTCGGGTTGATTTCATTCCATTCCATTCCTTTCCATTCCATTCCATTCCATTCCATTCCATTCCTTTCGATTCCATACGATTCCATCCCATTCCATTCCATTCCAATCCATTCCGTTCTACTCGGGTTGATTCCATTCCATTCCATTCCATTCCATTCGATTCCATTCCATTCCATTTCAATCCATTCCATTCTACTCGGGTTGATTCCATTCCATTCCATTCCATTCCATTCCAGTCCATTCCATTCCATTCCATTCCTTTCGATTCCATTCCATTCCATTCCATTCCATTCCACTCCATTCCATTCCATTCCATTCCATTCCATTCCATTCCATTCCATTCCATTCTATTGCATTCCATTCCATTACATTCCATTCCGTTCTACTCGGGTTGATTCCAATCTATTCCATTCCATTCCATTCCGTTACATTCCATTCCATTCCATTCCTTTCCATTCCGTTCCATTCCATTCCATTCCATTCCAGTCCATTCCAATCCATTCCATTCTACTCGGGTTGATTCCATTCCATTCCATTCCATTCCATTCCATTCCATTACATTCCATTCCAATCCATTCCATTCTACTCGGGTTGATTCCATTCCATTCCATTCCATTCCATTCCATTCCATTCCATTCCATTCCATTCCATTCCATTCGATTCCATTCCATTCCATTCCATTCCATTCCATTAAATTTTATTCCATTCCATTCCATTCCATTCCTTTCCTTTCCATTCCATTCCATTCCATTCCATTCGATTCCATTCCATTCCATTCCATTCCAATCCATTCCGTTCTACTTGGGTTGATTCCATTCCACTCCATTCCATTCAATTCCATTCCATTCCATTCCATTCCATTCCTTTAAATTCCCTTCCATTCCATTCCATTCCATTAAATTCCATTGCATTCCATTCCATTCCATTCCGTTCTACTCGGGTTGATTCCATTCCATTCCATTCCATTCCATTCCATTCCATTCCATTCCATTCCATTCCATTCCATTCCATTTGATTCCATTCGATTCCATTCCATTCCATTCCATTCCAATCCATTCCATTCTACTCGGGTTGATTCCATTCCATTCCATTCCATTCCATTCCATTCCATTCCATTCCATTCCATTGCATTCCATTCCATTCAATTCCTTCCATTCCATTCCATTCGATTCCATTAAACTCCATTCCAATCCATTCCATTCTACTCGGGTTAATTTGATTCCATTCCATTCCATTCCATTCCATTCCAGTCCAGTCCAGTCCATTCCAATCCATTCCATTCTACTCGGGTTGATTCCATTCCATTCCATTCCATTCCATTCCATTCCATTCCATTCCAATCCATTCCATTCTACTCGGGTTGATTCCATTCCATTCCATTCCATTCTATTCCACTCCATTCCATTTCATTCCATTCCATTCCATTCCATTCCATTCCATTCCATTCCATTCCATTCCAATCCATTCCATTCTACTCGGGTTGATTTGATTCCATTCCATTCCATTCCATTCCATTCCATTCCATTCCATTCCAGTCCATTCCAATCCATTCCATTCTACTCGGCTTGATTTGATTCCATTCCATTCCATTCCATTCCATTCCAGTCCATTCCAATCCATTCCATTCTTCTCGGGTTGATTCCATTCCATTCCATTCCATTCCATTCCTTTCCATTCCGTTCTACTCTGGTTGAATTCATTCCTTTCCATTGCATTCCATTCCATTCCATTCCATTCTATGCCATTCGATTCCATTCCATTCCATTTCAATCCATTCCGTTCTACTCGGTTTGATTCCATTCCATTCCATTCCATTCCATTCCATTCCATTCCATTCCAGTCCATTCCAATCCATTCCATTCTACTCGGGTTGATTCCATTCGATTCCATTCCATTCCATTGGATTCCATTCCATTCCATTCCATTCCATTCCGTTCCATTCGATTCGATTCCATTCCTCTCCAATCCATTCCATTCCATTCCATTCCATTCCATTCCATTCCTTTCCATTCCATTGGATTCCATTCCATTCCATTCCATTCCATTCCATTCCATTCCATTCCATTCCATTCCTTTCCATTCCATTCCATTCCATTCCGTTCTACTCGGGTTGATTCCATTCTATTCCATTCCATTCCATTCGATTCCATTCGATTCCATTCGATTCCATTCCATTCCATTCCATTAAATTTCATTCCATTCCATTCCATTCCATTCCATTCCATTCCGTTCGATTCCATTCCATTCCATTCCAATCCAATCCATTCCATTCTACTCGGGTTGATTCCATTCCATTCCATTCCATTCCATTCCATTCCATTCCGTTCCATTCCAATCCATTCCATTCTACTCGGGTTGAGTCCATTCCATTCCATTCCATTCCATTCCATTCCAATCCATTCCATTCTACTCGGGTTGATTCCATTCCATTCCATTCCATTCCATTCCATTCCATTCCAATCCATTCCATTCTACTCGGGTAGATTCCATTCCATTCCATTCCATTCCATTCCATTCCATTCCATTCCATTCCATTCCGTTCCGTTCCATTCCATTCGATTACATTCCATTCCAATCCAATCCATTCCATTCTACTCGTTTTGATTTCATTCCATTCCATTCCATTCCGTTCCTTTCTACTCGGGTTGACTCCATTGAGTTCCATTCCGTTCTCTTCCGTCCCGTCCCGTCCCGTCCCATCCCGTCCCGACCCGTCCCGACCAGTGCCATTGTTCTCCGGTTGATTCCATTCCATTCCATTCCGTTCCTTTCCGTTCCGTTCCATTCCGTTCCACACGGGTTGATTCAATTCCATTCTATTCTATTCCATTCCATTCCATTCCATTCCATTCCATTCCATTCCATTCTACTCTGGTTGATTCCATGCTGTTCCGTTCCGTTCCATTCCGTTCCACCCCGACCCGTCCCGTACCGTCCCGTCCCGTCCCATCCCGTTCCGATCTGCTCGGGTTGATTCCGTTCCATTCCGTTCCGTTCCTTTCCTTTCCGTTCCGTTCCATTCCGTTCCACGCGGGTTGATGCAATTCCATTCTATTACGTTGAATTCATTCCATTCCATTCCATTCCATTCTACTCGGATTGATTCCATTCCATTAAATTCCATTCCAGTCCATTCCAATCCATTCCATTCTACTCGGGTTGATTCCATTCCATTCCATTCCATTCCATTCCATTCCATTCCATTCCATTCCGTTCTACTCGGGTTGATTCCATTCCATTCTATTCCATTCCATTCCATTCCATTCCATTCCATTCCATTCCAATCCATTCCATTCCAATCCATTCCATTCTACTCGGGTAGATTCCATTCCATTCCATTCCATTCCATTCCATTCCATTCCTTTCCATTCCATTCCATTCCATTCGATTCCATTCGATTCCATTCCATTCCATTCCATTCCAATCCATTCCATTCTACTCGGGTTGATTCCATTCCATTCCATTCCATTCCATTCCATTCCATTCCAATCCATTCCATTCTACTCGGGTTGATTCCATTCCATTCCATTCCATTCCATTCCATTCCATTCCATTCCATTCCATTCCATTCCATTCTATTCCTTTCCATTCCATTCCATTCCATTCGATTCCATTCTATTCCATTCGATTCCATTCCATTAAATTCCATTCCATTCCATTCCATTCCATTCCATTCCATTCCATTCCATTCCATTCCATACCATTCCATTCCATTCCATTCCGTTCTTCTTGGGTTGATTCCATTCCATTCCATTCCATTCCATTCCATTCAATTCCATTCCATTCCATTCCAGTCCATTCCAATCCATTCCATTCTACTCGGGTTGATTCCATTCAATTCCATTCCATTCTATTCCACTCCATTCCATTTCATTCCATTCCATTCCATTCCATTCCATTCCATTCCATTCCAATCCATTCCATTCTACTCGGGTTGATTTGATTCCATTCCATTCCATTCCATTCCATTCCATTCCATTCCAGTCCATTCCAATCCATTCCATTCTACTCGGCTTGATTTGATTCCATTCCATTCCATTTCATTCCATTCCAGTCCATTCCAATCCATTCCATTCTTCTCGGGTTGATTCCATTCCATTCCATTCCATTCCATTCCGTTCTACTCTGGTTGAATTCATTCCTTTCCATTGCATTCCATTCCATTCCATTCCATTCTATGCCATTCGATTCCATTCCATTCCATTTCAATCCATTCCGTTCTACTCGGGTTGATTCCATTCCATTCCATTCCATTCCATTCCATTCCAGTCCATTCCAATCCATTCCATTCTACTCGGGTTGATTCCATTCGATTCCATTCCATTCCATTGGATTCCATTCCATTCCATTCCATTCCATTCCGTTCCATTCGATTCGATTCCATTCCATTCCAATCCATTCCATTCCATTCCATTCCATTCCATTCCATTCCTTTCCATTCCATTGGATTCCATTCCATTCCATTCCATTCCATTCCATTCCTTTCCATTCCATTCCTTTCCATTCCATTCCATTCCATTCCTTTCTACTCGGGTTGATTCCATTCTATTCCATTCCATTCCATTCGATTCCATTCGATTCCATTCGATTCCATTCCATTCCATTCCATTAAATTTCATTCCATTCCATTCCATTCCATTCCATTCCATTCCATTCCATTCCATTCCATTCCGTTCGATTCCATTCCATTCCATTCCAATCCAATCCATTCCATTCTACTCGGGTTGATTCCATTCCATTCCATTCCATTCCATTCCATTCCATTCCGTTCCATTCCAATCCATTCCATTCTACTCGGGTTGATTCCATTCCATTCCATTCCATTCCATTCCATTCCATTCCATTCCAATCCATTCCATTCTACTCGGGTTGATTCCATTCCATTCCATTCCATTCCATTCCATTCCATTCCATTCCATTCCATTCCAATCCATTCCATTCAACTCGGGTTGATTCCATTCAATTCCATTCCATTCCATTCCATTCCATTAAATTTTATTCCATTCCATTCCATTCCATTCCTTTCCATTCCATTCCATTCCATTACGTTCTACTCGGGTTGATTTCATTCCATTCCATTCCATTCCATTCCATTCCATTCCATTCCATTCCATTCCATTCCATTCCATTCCATTCCATTCCATTCCATTCCATTCCTTTCGATTCCATACGATTCCATTCCATTCCATTCCATTCCAATCAATTCCGTTCTACTCGGGTTGATTCCATTCCATTCCATTCCATTCCATTCGATTCCATTCCATTCCATTTCAATCCATTCCATTCTACTCGGGTTGATTCCATTCCATTCCATTCCATTCAATTCCATTCCATTCCATTCCAGTCCATTCCAATCCATTCCATTCTACTCGGGTTGATTCCATTCCATTCCATTCCATTCCATTCCATTCCATTCCATTCCATTCCATTCCATTCCTTTCGATTCCATTCCATTCCATTCCATTCCATTCCATTCCATTCCATTCCATTCCATTCTATTGCATTCCATTCCATTCCATTCCATTCCGTTCTACTCGGGTTGATTCCAATCTATTCCATTCCATTCTATTCCGTTACATTCCATTCCATTCCATTCCACTCCATTCCGTTCCATTCCATTCCATTCCATTCCAGTCGATTCCAATCCATTCCATTCTACTCGGGTTGATTCCATTCCATTCCATTCCATTCCATTACATTCCATTTAAATCCATTCCATTCTACTTGGGTTGATACCATTCCATTCCATTCCATTCCATTCCATTCCATTCCATTCCGTTCCGTTCCGTTCTGTTCCGTTCCATTCCATTCGATTCCATTCCATTCCATTCCAATCCATTCCATTCAACTCGGGTTGATTTGATTCCATTCCATTCCATTCCATTCCATTCCATTCCATTCCAGTCCATTCCAATCCATTCCATTCTACTCGGGTTGATTCCATTCCATTCCATTCCATTCCATTCCATTCCATTCCATTCCAATCCATTCCATTCTACTCGGGTTGATTCCATTCCATTCCATTCCATTCTATTCCACTCCATTCCATTTCATTTCATTCCATTCCATTCCATTCCATTCCAATCCATTCCATTCTTCTCTGGTTTATTCCATTCCATTCCATTCCATTCCATTCCATTCCATTCCAATCCATTCTATTCTACTCGGGTTGATTCCATTCCGTTCCTTCCCATTCCATTCCATTCCATTCCATTCCATTCCATTCCATTCCGTTCCATTCCATTCCATTCCATTCCATTCGTTTCCATTCCTTTCCATTCCATTCCGTTCCATTCCATTCCATTCCGTTCTACTCGGGTTGATCCCATTCTATTCCATTCCATTCCATTCGATTCCATTCGATTCCATTCCACTCCATTCCATTAAATTCCATTCCATTCCATTCCATTCCGTTCCATTCCATTACGTTCTACTCGGGAAGATTTCATTCTATTCCATTCCATTCCATTCCATTCCTTTCCATTCCATTCCATTCCATTCGATTCCATTCGATTCCATTCCATTCCATTCCATTCCAATCCATTCCGTTCTACTCGGGTTGATTCCATTCCATTCCATTCCATTCCATTCCATTCCATTCCATTCCATTCCATTCCATTCCATTCCATTCCATTTCAATCCACTCCTTTCTACTCGGGTTGATTCCATTCAATTCCATTCCATTCCATTCGATTCCATTCCATTCCATTCCATTCCATTCCATTCCAATCCATTCCATTCTACTCGGGTTGATTCCATTCCATTCCATTCCATTCCATTCCATTCCATTCCATTCCATTCCATTCCATTCCTTTCCATTCGATTCCATTCCATTCCATTCCATTCCGTTCTACTCGGGTTGATTCCATTCTATTCCATTCCATTCCATTCCATTCCATTCCATTCCATTCCATTTCATTCCATTCGATTCCAATCCATTCCATTCCATTAAATTCCATTCCATTCCATTCCATTCCATTCCATTCCATTCCATTCCATTCCATTCCATTCCGTTCTACTCGGGTTGATTCCATTCCATTCCATTCCATTCCATTCCATTCCATTCCATTCCATTCCATTCCAATCCATTCCATTCTACTCGGGTAGATTCCATTCCATTCCATTCCATTCCATTCCATTCCATTCCATTCCATTCCGTTCCGTTCCATTCCATTCGATTACATTCCATTCCAATCCAATCCATTCCATTCTACTCGTTTTGATTTCATTCCATTCCATTCCATTCCGTTCCTTTCTACTCGGGTTGACTCCATTGAGTTCCATTCCGTTCTCTTCCGTCCCGTCCCGTCCCGTCCCATCCCGTCCCGACCCGTCCCGACCAGTGCCATTGTTCTCCGGTTGATTCCATTCCATTCCATTCCGTTCCTTTCGTTCCGTTCCATTCCGTTCCACACGGGTTGATTCAATTCCATTCTATTCTATTCCATTCCATTCCATTCCATTCCATTCCATTCCATTCTACTCTGGTTGATTCCATGCCGTTCCGTTCCGTTCCATTCCGTTCCACCCCGACCCGTCCCGTACCGTCCCGTCCCGTCCCATCCCGTTCCGATCTGCTCGGGTTGATTCCGTTCCATTCCGTTCCGTTCCTTTCCTTTCCGTTCCGTTCCATTCCGTTCCACGCGCGTTGATGCAATTCCATTCTATTACATTGAATTCATTCCATTCCATTCCATTCCATTCTACTCAGATTGATTCCATTCCATTACATTCCATTCCAGTCCATTCCAATCCATTCCATTCTACTCGGGTTGATTCCATTCCATTCCATTCCATTCCATTCCATTCCATTCCATTCCATTCCGTTCTACTCGGGTTGATTCCATTAAATTCTATTCCATTCCATTCCATTCCATTCCATTCCATTCCATTCCATTCCAATCCATTCCATTCCAATCCATTCCATTCTACTCGGGTAGATTCCATTCCATTCCATTCCATTCCATTCCTTTCCATTCCATTCCATTCCATTCGATTCCATTCGATTCCATTCCATTCCATTCCATTCCAATCCATTCCATTCTACTCGGGTTGATTCCATTCCATTCCATTCCATTCCATTCCATTCCATTCCATTCCATTCCAATCCATTCCATTCTACTCGGGTTGATTCCATTCCATTCCATTCCATTCCATTCCATTCCATTCCATTCCATTCCATTCCATTCCATTCTATTCCTTTCCATTCCATTCCATTCCATTCGATTCCATTCTATTCCATTCGATTCCATTCCATTAAATTCCATTCCATTCCATTCCATTCCATTCCATTCCATTCCATTCCATTCCATTCCATTGATTCCATTCCATTCCGTTCTTCTCGGGTTGATTCCATTCCATTCCATTCCATTCCATTCCATTCCATTCGATTCCATTCGATTCCATTCGATTCCATTCCATTCCATTCCATTCCAATCCATTCCATTCTACTCGGGTTGATTCCATTCCATTCCATTCCATTCCATTCCATTCCATTCCATTCCATTCCATTCCATTCTACTCGGGTTGATTTGATTCCATTCCATTCCGTTCCATTCCATTCCCTTCCATTCCATTCCAGTCCATTCCAATCCATTCCATTCTACTCGGGTTGATTTGATTCCATTCCATTCCATTCCATTCCATTCCATTCCATTCCATTCCATTCAGTTCCATTCCGTTCCTTTCTACTCGTTTTGACTCCATTGAGTTCCGTTCCGTTCCGTTTCGTCCCGTCCCGTCCCGTCCCATCCCGTCCCGTCCCATCCCGTCTCGTGCCGTTGTACTCTGGTTGATTACATTCCATTACGTTCCGTTCCTTTCCGTTCCGTTCCATTCCGTTCCACACGGGTTGATTCAATTCCATTCTATTACATTGAATTCCATTCCATTCCATTCCATTCCATTCTACTCGGATTGATTCCATTCCATTCCATTCCATTCCAGTCCACTCCAATCCATTCCATTCTACTCGGGTTGATTCCAGGCCATTCCATTCCATTCCATTCCATTCCATTCCATTCCATTCCAATCCATTCCATTCTACTCGGGTAGATTCCATTCCATTCCATTCCATTCCATTCCATTCCATTCCATTCCATTCCGTTCCGTTCCATTCCATTCGATTACATTCCATTCCATTCCAATCCATTCCATTCTACTCGTTTTGATTTCATTCCATTCCATTCCATTCCGTTCCTTTCTACTCGGGTTGACTCCATTGAGTTCCATTCCGTTCTCTTCCGTCCCGTCCCGTCCCGTCCCATCCCGTCCCGACCCGTCCCGACCAGTGCCATTGTTCTCCGGTTGATTCCATTCCATTCCGTTCCGTTCCTTTCCGTTCCGTTCCATTCCGTTCCACACGGGTTGATTCAATTCCATTCTATTCTATTCCATTCCATTCCATTCCATTCCATTCCATTCCATTCTACTCTGGTTGATTCCATGCCGTTCCGTTCCGTTCCATTCCGTTCCACCCCGACCCGTCCCGTACCGTCCCGTCCCGTCCCATCCCGTTCCGATCTGCTCGGGTTGATTCCGTTCCATTCCGTTCCGTTCCTTTCCTTTCCGTTCCGTTCCATTCCGTTCCACGCGGGTTGATGCAATTCCATTCTATTACATTGAATTCATTCCATTCCATTCCATTCCATTCTACTCGGATTGATTCCATTCCATTAAATTCCATTCCAGTCCATTCCAATCCATTCCATTCTACTCGGGTTGATTCCATTCCATTCCATTCCATTCCATTCCATTCCATTCCATTCCGTTCTACTCGGGTTGATTCCATTCCATTCTATTCCATTCCATTCCATTCCATTCCATTCCATTCCATTCCAATCCATTCCATTCCAATCCATTCCATTCTACTCGGGTAGATTCCATTCCATTCCATTCCATTCCATTCCATTCCTTTCCATTCCATTCCATTCCATTCGATTCCATTCGATTCCATTCCATTCCATTACATTCCATTCGATTCCATTCCATTCCAATCCATTCCATTCTACTCGTGTAGATTCCATTCCTTTCCATTCCATTCCATTCCATTCCATTCCATTCCATTCCATTCCATTCTGTTCCGTTCCATTCCATTCGATTCCATTCCATTCCATTCCAATCCATTCCATTCAACTCGGGTTGATTTGATTCCATTCCATTCCATTCCATTCCATTCCATTCCATTCCATTCCAGTCCATTCCAATCCATTCCATTCTACTCGGGTTGATTCCATTCCATTCCATTCCATTCCATTCCATTCCATTCCAATCCATTCCATTCTACTCGGGTTGATTCCATTCCATTCCATTCCATTCTATTCCACTCCATTCCATTCCACTCCATTCCATTTCATTCCATTCCATTCCATTCCATTCCATTCCAATCCATTCCATTCTTCTCTGGTTTATTCCATTCCATTCCATTCCATTCCATTCCATTCCATTCCATTCCATTCCAATCCATTCCATTCTACTCGGGTTGATTCCACTCCGTTCCTTTCCATTCCATTCCATTCCATTCCATTCCATTCCATTCCGTTCCATTCCATTCCATTCCATTCCATTCGTTTCCATTCCTTTCCATTCCATTCCGTTCCATTCCATTCCATTCCGTTCTACTCGGGTTGATCCCATTCTATTCCATTCCATTCCATTCGATTCCATTCGATTCCATTCCACTCCATTCCATTAAATTCCATTCCATTCCATTCCATTCCGTTCCATTCCATTACGTTCTACTCGGGAAGATTTCATTCTATTCCATTCCATTCCATTCCATTCCTTTCCATTCCATTCCATTCCATTCGATTCCATTCGATTCCATTCCATTCCATTCCATTCCAATCCATTCCGTTCTACTCGGGTTGATTCCATTCCATTCCATTCCATTCCATTCCATTCCATTCCATTCGATTCCATTCGATTCCATTCCATTCCATTCCTTTAAATTCCCTTCCATTCCATTCCATTCCATTAAATTCCATTGCATTCCATTCCATTCCATTCCGTTCTACTCGTGTTGATTCCATTCCATCCCATTCCATTCCATTCCATTCCATTCCATTCCATTCCATTCCAGTCCATTCCAATCCATTCCATTCTACTCGGGTTGATTCCATTCCATTTCATTCCATTCCATTCCATTCCATTCCATTCCATTCCTTTCGATTCCATTCCATTCCATTCCTTCCATTCCATTCCATTCCATTCCATTCCATTCCATTCCATTCCATTCCATTCTATTGCATTCCATTCCATTCCATTCCATTCTGTTCTACTCGGGTTGATTCCAATCTATTCCATTCCATTCCATTCCGTTACCTTCCATTCCATTTCTTTCCATTCCATTCCGTTCCATTCCATTCCATTCCATTCCAGTCCATTCCAATCCATTCCATTCTACTCGGGTTGATTCCATTCCATTCCATTCCATTCCATTCCATTCCATTCCATTCCATTCGGTTCCATTCCATTCCATTCCATTCCATTCCATTCCATTAAATTTTATTCCATTCCATTCCATTCCATTCCTTTCCTTTCCATTCCATTCCATTCCATTCCATTACGTTGTACTCGGGTTGATTTCATTCCATTCCATTCCATTCCATTCCATTCCATTCCATTCCATTCCATTCCACTCAATTCCATTCCATTCCGTTCCATTCCATTCCATTCCATTCCATTCCATTCCATTCCATTCCAATCCATTCCGTTCTACTCGGGTTGATTCCTTTCCATTCCATTCCATTCCAATCGATTCCATTCCATTCCATTTCAATCCATTCCATTCTACTCGGGTTGATTCCATTCCATTCCATTCCATTCCATTCCATTCCATTCCATTCCATTCCATTCCATTCCATTCCAATCCATTCCATTCTACTCGGGTTGATTCCATTCCATTCCATTCCATTCCATTCCATTCCATTCCATTCCATTCCATTCCAATCCATTCCATTCAACTCGGGTTGATTCCATTCAATTCCATTCCATTCCATTCCATTCCATTAAATTTTATTCCATTCCATTCCATTCCATTCCTTTCCATTCCATTCCATTCCATTCCATTCCATTACGTTCTACTCGGGTAGATTCCATTCCATTCCATTCCATTCCATTCCATTCCATTCCATTCCATTCCATTCCATTCCATTCCATTCCGTTCCGTTCCATTCCATTCGATTCCATTCCATTCCAATCCAATCCATTCCATTCTACTCGTTTTGATTTCATTCCATTCCATTCCATTCCGTTCCTTTCTACTCGGGTTGACTCCATTGAGTTCCATTCCGTTCTCTTCCGTCCCGTCCCGTCCCGTCCCATCCCGTCCCGACCCGTCCCGACCAGTGCCATTGTTCTCCGGTTGATTCCATTCCATTCCATTCCGTTCCTTTCCGTTCCGTTCCATTCCGTTCCACACGGGTTGATTCAATTCCATTCTATTCTATTCCATTCCATTCCATTCCATTCCATTCCATTGCATTCTACTCTGGTTGATTCCATGCCGTTCCGTTCCGTTCCATTCCGTTCCACCCCGACCCGTCCCGTACCGTCCCGTCCCGTCCCATCCCGTTCCGATCTGCTCGGGTTGATTCCGTTCCATTCCGTTCCGTTCCTTTCCTTTCCGTTCCGTTCCATTCCGTTCCACGCGGGTTGATGCAATTCCATTCTATTACATTGAATTCATTCCATTCCATTCCATTCCATTCTACTCGGATTGATTCCATTCCATTAAATTCCATTCCAGTCCATTCCAATCCATTCCATTCTACTCGGGTTGATTCCATTCCATTCCATTCCATTCCATTCCATTCCATTCCATTCCATTCCATTCCAGTCCATTCCAATCCATTCCATTCTACTCGGGTTGATTCCATTCCATTCCATTCCATTCCATTCCATTCCATTCCATTCCATTCCATTCCATTCCTTTCGATTCCATTCCATTCCATTCCAGTCCATTCCAATCCATTCCATTCTACTCGGGTTGATTCCATTCCATTCCATTCCATTCCATTCCATTCTGTTCTACTCGGGTTGATTCCATTCCATTCCATTCCATTCCATTCCATTCCATTCCATTCCATTCCATTGCATTCCATTCCATTCCATTCCATTCTGTTCTACTCGGGTTGATTCCAATCTATTCCATTCCATTCCACTCCGTTCCATTCCATTCCATTCCATTCCATTCCATTCCATTCCGTTCCATTCCATTCCATTCCATTCCAGTCCATTCCAATCCATTCCATTCTACTCGGGTTGATTCCATTCCATTCCATTCCATTCCATTCCATTCCATTCCAATCCATTCCATTCTACTTGTGTTGATTCCATTCCATTCCATTCCATTCCATTCCATTCCATTCCATTCCATTCCATTCGGTTCCATTCCATTCCATTCCATTCCATTCCATTCCATTCCATTAAATTTTATTCCATTCCATTCCATTCCATTCCTTTCCTTTCCATTCCATTCCATTCCATTCCATTACGTTGTACTCGGATTGATTTCATTCCATTCCATTCCATTTCATTCCATTCCATTCCATTCCATTCAATTCCATTCCATTCCATTCCACTCGATTCCATTCCATTCCATTCCATTCCATTCCATTCCATTCCATTCCATTCCAATCCATTCCGTTTTTCTCGGGTTGATTCCATTCCATTCCATTCCATTCCATTCGATTCCATTCCATTCCATTTCAATCCATTCCATTCTATTCGGGTTGATTCCATTCCATTCCATTCCATTCCATTCCATTCCATTCCATTCCATTCCATTCCATTCCAATCCATTCCATTCTACTCGGGTTGATTCCATTCCATTCCATTCCATTCCATTCCATTCCATTCCATTCCATTCCAATCCATTCCATTCAACTCGGGTTGATTCCTTTCAATTCCATTCCATTCCATTCCATTCCATTAAATTTTATTCCATTCCATTCCATTCCATTCCTTTCCATTCCATTCCATTCCATTCCATTCCATTCCATTACTTTCTACTCGGGTTGATTTCATTCCATTCCATTCCTTTCCATTCCATTCCATTCCATTCCATTCCATTCCTTTCGATTCCATACGATTCCATCCCATTCCATTCCATTCCAATCCATTCCGTTCTACTCGGGTTGATTCCATTCCATTCCATTCCATTCCATTCGATTCCATTCCATTCCATTTCAATCCATTCCATTCTACTCGGGTTGATTCCATTCCATTCCATTCCATTCCATTCCAGTCCATTCCATTCCATTCCATTCCTTTCGATTCCATTCCATTCCATTCCATTCCATTCCACTCCATTCCATTCCATTCCATTCCATTCCATTCCATTCCATTCCATTCCATTCTATTGCATTCCATTCCATTACATTCCATTCCGTTCTACTCGGGTTGATTCCAATCTATTCCATTCCATTCCATTCCGTTACATTCCATTCCATTCCATTCCTTTCCATTCCGTTCCATTCCATTCCATTCCATTCCAGTCCATTCCAATCCATTCCATTCTACTCGGGTTGATTCCATTCCATTCCATTCCATTCCATTCCATTCCATTACATTCCATTCCAATCCATTCCATTCTACTCGGGTTGATTCCATTCCATTCCATTCCATTCCATTCCATTCCATTCCATTCCATTCCATTCCATTCCATTCGATTCCATTCCATTCCATTCCATTCCATTCCATTAAATTTTATTCCATTCCATTCCATTCCATTCCTTTCCTTTCCATTCCATTCCATTCCAATCCATTCGATTCCATTCCATTCCATTCCATTCCAATCCATTCCGTTCTACTCGGGTTGATTCCATTCCACTCCATTCCATTCAATTCCATTCCATTCCATTCCATTCCATTCCTTTAAATTCCCTTCCATTCCATTCCATTCCATTAAATTCCATTGCATTCCATTCCATTCCATTCCGTTCTACTCGGGTTGATTCCATTCCATTCCATTCCATTCCATTCCATTCCATTCCATTCCATTCCATTCCATTCCATTCCATTTGATTCCATTCGATTCCATTCCATTCCATTCCATTCCAATCCATTCCATTCTACTCGGGTTGATTCCATTCCATTCCATTCCATTCCATTCCATTCCATTCCATTGCATTCCATTCCATTCAATTCCTTCCATTCCATTCCATTCGATTCCATTAAACTCCATTCCAATCCATTCCATTCTACTCGGGTTAATTTGATTCCATTCCATTCCATTCCATTCCATTCCAGTCCAGTCCAGTCCATTCCAATCCATTCCATTCTACTCGGGTTGATTCCATTCCATTCCATTCCATTCCATTCCATTCCATTCCATTCCAATCCATTCCATTCTACTCGGGTTGATTCCATTCCATTCCATTCCATTCTATTCCACTCCATTCCATTTCATTCCATTCCATTCCATTCCATTCCATTCCATTCCATTCCATTCCATTCCAATCCATTCCATTCTACTCGGGTTGATTTGATTCCATTCCATTCCATTCCATTCCATTCCATTCCATTCCATTCCAGTCCATTCCAATCCATTCCATTCTACTCGGCTTGATTTGATTCCATTCCATTCCATTCCATTCCATTCCAGTCCATTCCAATCCATTCCATTCTTCTCGGGTTGATTCCATTCCATTCCATTCCATTCCATTCCTTTCCATTCCGTTCTACTCTGGTTGAATTCATTCCTTTCCATTGCATTCCATTCCATTCCATTCCATTCTATGCCATTCGATTCCATTCCATTCCATTTCAATCCATTCCGTTCTACTCGGTTTGATTCCATTCCATTCCATTCCATTCCATTCCATTCCATTCCATTCCAGTCCATTCCAATCCATTCCATTCTACTCGGGTTGATTCCATTCGATTCCATTCCATTCCATTGGATTCCATTCCATTCCATTCCATTCCATTCCGTTCCATTCGATTCGATTCCATTCCTCTCCAATCCATTCCATTCCATTCCATTCCATTCCATTCCATTCCTTTCCATTCCATTGGATTCCATTCCATTCCATTCCATTCCATTCCATTCCATTCCATTCCATTCCATTCCTTTCCATTCCATTCCATTCCATTCCGTTCTACTCGGGTTGATTCCATTCTATTCCATTCCATTCCATTCGATTCCATTCGATTCCATTCGATTCCATTCCATTCCATTCCATTAAATTTCATTCCATTCCATTCCATTCCATTCCATTCCATTCCGTTCGATTCCATTCCATTCCATTCCAATCCAATCCATTCCATTCTACTCGGGTTGATTCCATTCCATTCCATTCCATTCCATTCCATTCCATTCCGTTCCATTCCAATCCATTCCATTCTACTCGGGTTGAGTCCATTCCATTCCATTCCATTCCATTCCATTCCAATCCATTCCATTCTACTCGGGTTGATTCCATTCCATTCCATTCCATTCCATTCCATTCCATTCCAATCCATTCCATTCTACTCGGGTAGATTCCATTCCATTCCATTCCATTCCATTCCATTCCATTCCATTCCATTCCATTCCGTTCCGTTCCATTCCATTCGATTACATTCCATTCCAATCCAATCCATTCCATTCTACTCGTTTTGATTTCATTCCATTCCATTCCATTCCGTTCCTTTCTACTCGGGTTGACTCCATTGAGTTCCATTCCGTTCTCTTCCGTCCCGTCCCGTCCCGTCCCATCCCGTCCCGACCCGTCCCGACCAGTGCCATTGTTCTCCGGTTGATTCCATTCCATTCCATTCCGTTCCTTTCCGTTCCGTTCCATTCCGTTCCACACGGGTTGATTCAATTCCATTCTATTCTATTCCATTCCATTCCATTCCATTCCATTCCATTCCATTCCATTCTACTCTGGTTGATTCCATGCTGTTCCGTTCCGTTCCATTCCGTTCCACCCCGACCCGTCCCGTACCGTCCCGTCCCGTCCCATCCCGTTCCGATCTGCTCGGGTTGATTCCGTTCCATTCCGTTCCGTTCCTTTCCTTTCCGTTCCGTTCCATTCCGTTCCACGCGGGTTGATGCAATTCCATTCTATTACGTTGAATTCATTCCATTCCATTCCATTCCATTCTACTCGGATTGATTCCATTCCATTAAATTCCATTCCAGTCCATTCCAATCCATTCCATTCTACTCGGGTTGATTCCATTCCATTCCATTCCATTCCATTCCATTCCATTCCATTCCATTCCGTTCTACTCGGGTTGATTCCATTCCATTCTATTCCATTCCATTCCATTCCATTCCATTCCATTCCATTCCATTCCAATCCATTCCATTCCAATCCATTCCATTCTACTCGGGTAGATTCCATTCCATTCCATTCCATTCCATTCCATTCCATTCCTTTCCATTCCATTCCATTCCATTCGATTCCATTCGATTCCATTCCATTCCATTCCATTCCAATCCATTCCATTCTACTCGGGTTGATTCCATTCCATTCCATTCCATTCCATTCCATTCCATTCCAATCCATTCCATTCTACTCGGGTTGATTCCATTCCATTCCATTCCATTCCATTCCATTCCATTCCATTCCATTCCATTCCATTCCATTCTATTCCTTTCCATTCCATTCCATTCCATTCGATTCCATTCTATTCCATTCGATTCCATTCCATTAAATTCCATTCCATTCCATTCCATTCCATTCCATTCCATTCCATTCCATTCCATACCATTCCATTCCATTCCATTCCGTTCTTCTTGGGTTGATTCCATTCCATTCCATTCCATTCCATTCCATTCAATTCCATTCCATTCCATTCCAGTCCATTCCAATCCATTCCATTCTACTCGGGTTGATTCCATTCAATTCCATTCCATTCTATTCCACTCCATTCCATTTCATTCCATTCCATTCCATTCCATTCCATTCCATTCCATTCCAATCCATTCCATTCTACTCGGGTTGATTTGATTCCATTCCATTCCATTCCATTCCATTCCATTCCATTCCATTCCAGTCCATTCCAATCCATTCCATTCTACTCGGCTTGATTTGATTCCATTCCATTCCATTTCATTCCATTCCAGTCCATTCCAATCCATTCCATTCTTCTCGGGTTGATTCCATTCCATTCCATTCCATTCCATTCCGTTCTACTCTGGTTGAATTCATTCCTTTCCATTGCATTCCATTCCATTCCATTCCATTCTATGCCATTCGATTCCATTCCATTCCATTTCAATCCATTCCGTTCTACTCGGGTTGATTCCATTCCATTCCATTCCATTCCATTCCATTCCATTCCATTCCAGTCCATTCCAATCCATTCCATTCTACTCGGGTTGATTCCATTCGATTCCATTCCATTCCATTGGATTCCATTCCATTCCATTCCATTCCATTCCGTTCCATTCGATTCGATTCCATTCCATTCCAATCCATTCCATTCCATTCCATTCCATTCCATTCCATTCCATTCCATTCCTTTCCATTCCATTCCTTTCCATTCCATTCCATTCCATTCCTTTCTACTCGGGTTGATTCCATTCTATTCCATTCCATTCCATTCGATTCCATTCGATTCCATTCGATTCCATTCCATTCCATTCCATTAAATTTCATTCCATTCCATTCCATTCCATTCCATTCCATTCCATTCCATTCCATTCCATTCCGTTCGATTCCATTCCATTCCATTCCAATCCAATCCATTCCATTCTACTCGGGTTGATTCCATTCCATTCCATTCCATTCCATTCCATTCCATTCCGTTCCATTCCAATCCATTCCATTCTACTCGGGTTGATTCCATTCCATTCCATTCCATTCCATTCCATTCCATTCCATTCCAATCCATTCCATTCTACTCGGGTTGATTCCATTCCATTCCATTCCATTCCATTCCATTCCATTCCATTCCATTCCATTCCAATCCATTCCATTCAACTCGGGTTGATTCCATTCAATTCCATTCCATTCCATTCCATTCCATTAAATTTTATTCCATTCCATTCCATTCCATTCCTTTCCATTCCATTCCATTCCATTACGTTCTACTCGGGTTGATTTCATTCCATTCCATTCCATTCCATTCCATTCCATTCCATTCCATTCCATTCCATTCCATTCCATTCCATTCCATTCCATTCCATTCCATTCCTTTCGATTCCATACGATTCCATTCCATTCCATTCCATTCCAATCAATTCCGTTCTACTCGGGTTGATTCCATTCCATTCCATTCCATTCCATTCGATTCCATTCCATTCCATTTCAATCCATTCCATTCTACTCGGGTTGATTCCATTCCATTCCATTCCATTCAATTCCATTCCATTCCATTCCAGTCCATTCCAATCCATTCCATTCTACTCGGGTTGATTCCATTCCATTCCATTCCATTCCATTCCATTCCATTCCATTCCATTCCATTCCATTCCTTTCGATTCCATTCCATTCCATTCCATTCCATTCCATTCCATTCCATTCCATTCCATTCTATTGCATTCCATTCCATTCCATTCCATTCCGTTCTACTCGGGTTGATTCCAATCTATTCCATTCCATTCTATTCCGTTACATTCCATTCCATTCCATTCCACTCCATTCCGTTCCATTCCATTCCATTCCATTCCAGTCGATTCCAATCCATTCCATTCTACTCGGGTTGATTCCATTCCATTCCATTCCATTCCATTACATTCCATTTAAATCCATTCCATTCTACTTGGGTTGATACCATTCCATTCCATTCCATTCCATTCCATTCCATTCCATTCCATTCCGTTCCGTTCCGTTCTGTTCCGTTCCATTCCATTCGATTCCATTCCATTCCATTCCAATCCATTCCATTCAACTCGGGTTGATTTGATTCCATTCCATTCCATTCCATTCCATTCCATTCCATTCCAGTCCATTCCAATCCATTCCATTCTACTCGGGTTGATTCCATTCCATTCCATTCCATTCCATTCCATTCCATTCCATTCCAATCCATTCCATTCTACTCGGGTTGATTCCATTCCATTCCATTCCATTCTATTCCACTCCATTCCATTTCATTTCATTCCATTCCATTCCATTCCATTCCAATCCATTGCATTCTTCTCTGGTTTATTCCATTCCATTCCATTCCATTCCATTCCATTCCAATCCATTCTATTCTACTCGGGTTGATTCCATTCCGTTCCTTCCCATTCCATTCCATTCCATTCCATTCCATTCCATTCCATTCCGTTCCATTCCATTCCATTCCATTCCATTCGTTTCCATTCCTTTCCATTCCATTCCGTTCCATTCCATTCCATTCCGTTCTACTCGGGTTGATCCCATTCTATTCCATTCCATTCCATTCGATTCCATTCGATTCCATTCCACTCCATTCCATTAAATTCCATTCCATTCCATTCCATTCCGTTCCATTCCATTACGTTCTACTCGGGAAGATTTCATTCTATTCCATTCCATTCCATTCCATTCCTTTCCATTCCATTCCATTCCATTCGATTCCATTCGATTCCATTCCATTCCATTCCATTCCAATCCATTCCGTTCTACTCGGGTTGATTCCATTCCATTCCATTCCATTCCATTCCATTCCATTCCATTCCATTCCATTCCATTCCATTCCATTCCATTTCAATCCACTCCTTTCTACTCGGGTTGATTCCATTCAATTCCATTCCATTCCATTCGATTCCATTCCATTCCATTCCATTCCATTCCATTCCATTCCAATCCATTCCATTCTACTCGGGTTGATTCCATTCCATTCCATTCCATTCCATTCCATTCCATTCCATTCCATTCCATTCCATTCCTTTCCATTCGATTCCATTCCATTCCATTCCATTCCGTTCTACTCGGGTTGATTCCATTCTATTCCATTCCATTCCATTCCATTCCATTCCATTCCATTCCATTCCATTTCATTCCATTCGATTCCAATCCATTCCATTCCATTAAATTCCATTCCATTCCATTCCATTCCATTCCATTCCATTCCATTCCATTCCATTCCATTCCGTTCTACTCGGGTTGATTCCATTCCATTCCATTCCATTCCATTCCATTCCATTCCATTCCATTCCATTCCATTCCAATCCATTCCATTCTACTCGGGTAGATTCCATTCCATTCCATTCCATTCCATTCCATTCCATTCCATTCCATTCCGTTCCGTTCCATTCCATTCGATTACATTCCATTCCAATCCAATCCATTCCATTCTACTCGTTTTGATTTCATTCCATTCCATTCCATTCCGTTCCTTTCTACTCGGGTTGACTCCATTGAGTTCCATTCCGTTCTCTTCCGTCCCGTCCCGTCCCGTCCCATCCCGTCCCGACCCGTCCCGACCAGTGCCATTGTTCTCCGGTTGATTCCATTCCATTCCATTCCGTTCCTTTCGTTCCGTTCCATTCCGTTCCACACGGGTTGATTCAATTCCATTCTATTCTATTCCATTCCATTCCATTCCATTCCATTCCATTCCATTCTACTCTGGTTGATTCCATGCCGTTCCGTTCCGTTCCATTCCGTTCCACCCCGACCCGTCCCGTACCGTCCCGTCCCGTCCCATCCCGTTCCGATCTGCTCGGGTTGATTCCGTTCCATTCCGTTCCGTTCCTTTCCTTTCCGTTCCGTTCCATTCCGTTCCACGCGCGTTGATGCAATTCCATTCTATTACATTGAATTCATTCCATTCCATTCCATTCCATTCTACTCAGATTGATTCCATTCCATTACATTCCATTCCAGTCCATTCCAATCCATTCCATTCTACTCGGGTTGATTCCATTCCATTCCATTCCATTCCATTCCATTCCATTCCATTCCATTCCGTTCTACTCGGGTTGATTCCATTAAATTCTATTCCATTCCATTCCATTCCATTCCATTCCATTCCATTCCATTCCAATCCATTCCATTCCAATCCATTCCATTCTACTCGGGTAGATTCCATTCCATTCCATTCCATTCCATTCCTTTCCATTCCATTCCATTCCATTCGATTCCATTCGATTCCATTCCATTCCATTCCATTCCAATCCATTCCATTCTACTCGGGTTGATTCCATTCCATTCCATTCCATTCCATTCCATTCCATTCCATTCCATTCCAATCCATTCCATTCTACTCGGGTTGATTCCATTCCATTCCATTCCATTCCATTCCATTCCATTCCATTCCATTCCATTCCATTCCATTCTATTCCTTTCCATTCCATTCCATTCCATTCGATTCCATTCTATTCCATTCGATTCCATTCCATTAAATTCCATTCCATTCCATTCCATTCCATTCCATTCCATTCCATTCCATTCCATTCCATTCCATTCCATTCCATTCCATTCCGTTCTTCTCGGGTTGATTCCATTCCATTCCATTCCATTCCATTCCATTCCATTCGATTCCATTCGATTCCATTCGATTCCATTCCATTCCATTCCATTCCAATCCATTCCATTCTACTCGGGTTGATTCCATTCCATTCCATTCCATTCCATTCCATTCCATTCCATTCCATTCCATTCCATTCTACTCGGGTTGATTTGATTCCATTCCATTCCGTTCCATTCCATTCCCTTCCATTCCATTCCAGTCCATTCCAATCCATTCCATTCTACTCGGGTTGATTTGATTCCATTCCATTCCATTCCATTCCATTCCATTCCATTCCATTCCATTCAGTTCCATTCCGTTCCTTTCTACTCGTTTTGACTCCATTGAGTTCCGTTCCGTTCCGTTTCGTCCCGTCCCGTCCCGTCCCATCCCGTTCCGTCCCATCCCGTCTCGTGCCGTTGTACTCTGGTTGATTACATTCCATTACGTTCCGTTCCTTTCCGTTCCGTTCCATTCCGTTCCACACGGGTTGATTCAATTCCATTCTATTACATTGAATTCCATTCCATTCCATTCCATTCCATTCTACTCGGATTGATTCCATTCCATTCCATTCCATTCCAGTCCACTCCAATCCATTCCATTCTACTCGGGTTGATTCCAGGCCATTCCATTCCATTCCATTCCATTCCATTCCATTCCATTCCAATCCATTCCATTCTACTCGGGTAGATTCCATTCCATTCCATTCCATTCCATTCCATTCCATTCCATTCCATTCCATTCCGTTCCGTTCCATTCCATTCGATTACATTCCATTCCATTCCAATCCATTCCATTCTACTCGTTTTGATTTCATTCCATTCCATTCCATTCCGTTCCTTTCTACTCGGGTTGACTCCATTGAGTTCCATTCCGTTCTCTTCCGTCCCGTCCCGTCCCGTCCCATCCCGTCCCGACCCGTCCCGACCAGTGCCATTGTTCTCCGGTTGATTCCATTCCATTCCGTTCCGTTCCTTTCCGTTCCGTTCCATTCCGTTCCACACGGGTTGATTCAATTCCATTCTATTCTATTCCATTCCATTCCATTCCATTCCATTCCATTCCATTCTACTCTGGTTGATTCCATGCCGTTCCGTTCCGTTCCATTCCGTTCCACCCCGACCCGTCCCGTACCGTCCCGTCCCGTCCCATCCCGTTCCGATCTGCTCGGGTTGATTCCGTTCCATTCCGTTCCGTTCCTTTCCTTTCCGTTCCGTTCCATTCCGTTCCACGCGGGTTGATGCAATTCCATTCTATTACATTGAATTCATTCCATTCCATTCCATTCCATTCTACTCGGATTGATTCCATTCCATTAAATTCCATTCCAGTCCATTCCAATCCATTCCATTCTACTCGGGTTGATTCCATTCCATTCCATTCCATTCCATTCCATTCCATTCCATTCCGTTCTACTCGGGTTGATTCCATTCCATTCTATTCCATTCCATTCCATTCCATTCCATTCCATTCCATTCCAATCCATTCCATTCCAATCCATTCCATTCTACTCGGGTAGATTCCATTCCATTCCATTCCATTCCATTCCATTCCTTTCCATTCCATTCCATTCCATTCGATTCCATTCGATTCCATTCCATTCCATTACATTCCATTCGATTCCATTCCATTCCAATCCATTCCATTCTACTCGTGTAGATTCCATTCCTTTCCATTCCATTCCATTCCATTCCATTCCATTCCATTCCATTCCATTCTGTTCCGTTCCATTCCATTCGATTCCATTCCATTCCATTCCAATCCATTCCATTCAACTCGGGTTGATTTGATTCCATTCCATTCCATTCCATTCCATTCCATTCCATTCCATTCCAGTCCATTCCAATCCATTCCATTCTACTCGGGTTGATTCCATTCCATTCCATTCCATTCCATTCCATTCCATTCCAATCCATTCCATTCTACTCGGGTTGATTCCATTCCATTCCATTCCATTCTATTCCACTCCATTCCATTCCACTCCATTCCATTTCATTCCATTCCATTCCATTCCATTCCATTCCAATCCATTCCATTCTTCTCTGGTTTATTCCATTCCATTCCATTCCATTCCATTCCATTCCATTCCAATCCATTCCATTCTACTCGGGTTGATTCCACTCCGTTCCTTTCCATTCCATTCCATTCCATTCCATTCCATTCCATTCCGTTCCATTCCATTCCATTCCATTCCATTCGTTTCCATTCCTTTCCATTCCATTCCGTTCCATTCCATTCCATTCCGTTCTACTCGGGTTGATCCCATTCTATTCCATTCCATTCCATTCGATTCCATTCGATTCCATTCCACTCCATTCCATTAAATTCCATTCCATTCCATTCCATTCCGTTCCATTCCATTACGTTCTACTCGGGAAGATTTCATTCTATTCCATTCCATTCCATTCCATTCCTTTCCATTCCATTCCATTCCATTCGATTCCATTCGATTCCATTCCATTCCATTCCATTCCAATCCATTCCGTTCTACTCGGGTTGATTCCATTCCATTCCATTCCATTCCATTCCATTCCATTCCATTCGATTCCATTCGATTCCATTCCATTCCATTCCTTTAAATTCCCTTCCATTCCATTCCATTCCATTAAATTCCATTGCATTCCATTCCATTCCATTCCGTTCTACTCGGGTTGATTCCATTCCATCCCATTCCATTCCATTCCATTCCATTCCATTCCATTCCATTCCAGTCCATTCCAATCCATTCCATTCTACTCGGGTTGATTCCATTCCATTTCATTCCATTCCATTCCATTCCATTCCATTCCATTCCTTTCGATTCCATTCCATTCCATTCCTTCCATTCCATTCCATTCCATTCCATTCCATTCCATTCCATTCCATTCCATTCTATTGCATTCCATTCCATTCCATTCCATTCTGTTCTACTCGGGTTGATTCCAATCTATTCCATTCCATTCCATTCCGTTACCTTCCATTCCATTTCTTTCCATTCCATTCCGTTCCATTCCATTCCATTCCATTCCAGTCCATTCCAATCCATTCCATTCTACTCGGGTTGATTCCATTCCATTCCATTCCATTCCATTCCATTCCATTCCATTCCATTCGGTTCCATTCCATTCCATTCCATTCCATTCCATTCCATTAAATTTTATTCCATTCCATTCCATTCCATTCCTTTCCTTTCCATTCCATTCCATTCCATTCCATTACGTTGTACTCGGGTTGATTTCATTCCATTCCATTCCATTCCATTCCATTCCATTCCATTCCATTCCATTCCACTCAATTCCATTCCATTCCGTTCCATTCCATTCCATTCCATTCCATTCCATTCCATTCCATTCCAATCCATTCCGTTCTACTCGGGTTGATTCCTTTCCATTCCATTCCATTCCAATCGATTCCATTCCATTCCATTTCAATCCATTCCATTCTACTCGGGTTGATTCCATTCCATTCCATTCCATTCCATTCCATTCCATTCCATTCCATTCCATTCCATTCCATTCCAATCCATTCCATTCTACTCGGGTTGATTCCATTCCATTCCATTCCATTCCATTCCATTCCATTCCATTCCATTCCATTCCAATCCATTCCATTCAACTCGGGTTGATTCCATTCAATTCCATTCCATTCCATTCCATTCCATTAAATTTTATTCCATTCCATTCCATTCCATTCCTTTCCATTCCATTCCATTCCATTCCATTCCATTACGTTCTACTCGGGTAGATTCCATTCCATTCCATTCCATTCCATTCCATTCCATTCCATTCCATTCCATTCCATTCCATTCCATTCCGTTCCGTTCCATTCCATTCGATTCCATTCCATTCCAATCCAATCCATTCCATTCTACTCGTTTTGATTTCATTCCATTCCATTCCATTCCGTTCCTTTCTACTCGGGTTGACTCCATTGAGTTCCATTCCGTTCTCTTCCGTCCCGTCCCGTCCCGTCCCATCCCGTCCCGACCCGTCCCGACCAGTGCCATTGTTCTCCGGTTGATTCCATTCCATTCCATTCCGTTCCTTTCCGTTCCGTTCCATTCCGTTCCACACGGGTTGATTCAATTCCATTCTATTCTATTCCATTCCATTCCATTCCATTCCATTCCATTGCATTCTACTCTGGTTGATTCCATGCCGTTCCGTTCCGTTCCATTCCGTTCCACCCCGACCCGTCCCGTACCGTCCCGTCCCGTCCCATCCCGTTCCGATCTGCTCGGGTTGATTCCGTTCCATTCCGTTCCGTTCCTTTCCTTTCCGTTCCGTTCCATTCCGTTCCACGCGGGTTGATGCAATTCCATTCTATTACATTGAATTCATTCCATTCCATTCCATTCCATTCTACTCGGATTGATTCCATTCCATTAAATTCCATTCCAGTCCATTCCAATCCATTCCATTCTACTCGGGTTGATTCCATTCCATTCCATTCCATTCCATTCCATTCCATTCCATTCCATTCCATTCCGTTCTACTCGGGTTGATTCCATTCCATTCTATTCCATTCCATTCCATTCCATTCCATTCCATTCCATTCCATTCCAATCCATTCCATTCCAATCCATTCCATTCTACTCGGGTAGATTCCATTCCATTCCATTCCATTCCATTCCATTCCATTCCTTTCCATTCCATTCCATTCCATTCGATTCCATTCGATTCCATTCCATTCCATTCCATTCCAATCCATTCCATTCTACTCGGGTTGATTCCATTCCATTCCATTCCATTCCATTCCATTCCATTCCATTCCAATCCATTCCATTCTACTCGGGTTGATTCCATTCCATTCCATTCCATTCCATTCCATTCCATTCCATTCCATTCTATTCCTTTCCATTCCATTCCATTCCATTCGATTCCATTCTATTCCATTCGATTCCATTCCATTAAATTCCATTCCATTCCATTCCATTCCATTCCATTCCATTCCATTCAATTCCATTCCATTCCATTCCATTCCATTCCATTCCATTCCGTTCTTCTCGGGTTGATTCCATTCCATTCCATTCCATTCCATTCCATTCCATTCCATTCCATTCCATTCCATTCCATTCGATTCCATTCGATTCCATTCCATTCCATTCCATTCCAATCCATTCCATTCTACTCGGGTTGATTCCATTCCATTCCATTCCATTCCATTCCATTCCATTCCATTCCATTCCATTCCATTCCATTCCATTCCAATCCATTCCATTCTACTCGTGTTGATTTGATTCCATTCCATTCCGTTCCATTCCATTCCATTCCATTCCATTCCAGTCCATTCCAATCCATTCCATTCTACTCGGGTTGATTTGATTCCATTCCATTCCATTCCATTCCATTCCAGTCCATTCCAATCCATTCCATTCTACTCGGGTTGATTCCATTCCATTCCATTCCATTCCATTCCATTCAGTTCCATTCCGTTCCTTTCTACTCGTTTTGACTCCATTGAGTTCCGTTCCGTTCCGTTTCGTCCCGTCCCGTCCCGTCCCATCCCGTCCCGTCCCATCCCGTCTCGTGCCGTTGTACTCTGGTTGATTACATTCCATTACGTTCCGTTCCTTTCCGTTCCGTTCCATTCCGTTCCACACGGGTTGATTCAATTCCATTCTATTACATTGAATTCCATTCCATTCCATTCCATTCCATTCTACTCGGATTGATTCCATTCCATTCCATTCCATTCCAGTCCACTCCAATCCATTCCATTCTACTCGGGTTGATTCCAGTCCATTCCATTCCGTTCCATTCCATTCCATTCCATTCCAATCCATTCCTTTCTACTCGGGTTGATTCCATTCCATTCCATTCCATTCCATTCCATTCCATTCGATTCCATTCCATTCCAATCCATTCCATTCTACTCGTGTAGATTCCATTCCTTTCCATTCCATTCCATTCCATTCCATTCCATTCCATTCCATTCCATTCTGTTCCGTTCCATTCCATTCGATTCCATTCCATTCCATTCCAATCCATTCCATTCAACTCGGGTTGATTTGATTCCATTCCATTCCATTCCATTCCATTCCCTTCCATTCCAGTCCATTCCAATCCATTCCATTCTACTCGGGTTGATTCCATTCCATTCCATTCCATTCCATTCCATTCCATTCCAATCCATTCCATTCTACTCGGGTTGATTCCATTCCATTCCATTCCATTCTATTCCACTCCATTCCATTTCATTCCATTCCATTCCATTCCATTCCATTCCGATCCATTCCATTCTTCTCTGGTTTATTCCATTCCATTCCATTCCATTCCATTCCATTCCATTCCATTCCATTCCAATCCATTCCATTCTACTCGGGTTGATTCCACTCCGTTCCTTTCCATTCCATTCCATTCCATTCCATTCCATTCCATTCCGTTCCATTCCATTCCATTCCATTCCATTCGTTTCCATTCCTTTCCATTCCATTCCGTTCCATTCCATTCCATTCCGTTCTACTCGGGTTGATCCCATTCTATTCCATTCCATTCCATTCGATTCCATTCGATTCCATTCCACTCGATTCCATTAAATTCCATTCCATTCCATTCCATTCCGTTCCATTCCATTACGTTCTACTCGGGAAGATTTCATTCTATTCCATTCCATTCCATTCCATTCCTTTCCATTCCATTCCATTCCATTCGAATCCATTCGATTCCATTCCATTCCATTCCATTCCAATCCATTCCGTTCTACTCGGGTTGATTCCATTCCATTCCATTCCATTCCATTCCATTCCATTCCATTCGATTCCATTCGATTCCATTCCATTCCATTCCTTTAAATTCCCTTCCATTCCATTCCATTCCATTAAATTCCATTGCATTCCATTCCATTCCATTCCGTTCTACTCGGGTTGATTCCATTCCATCCCATTCCATTCCATTCCATTCCATTCCATTCCATTCCATTTCAATCCATTCCATTCTCCTCGGGTTGATTCCATTCCATTCCATTCCATTCCATTCCATTCCATTCCATTCCATTCCATACCAGTCCATTCCAATCCATTCCATTCTACTCGGGTTGATTCCATTCAATTTCATTCCATTCCATTCCATTCCATTCCATTCCATTCCATTCCATTCCTTTCGATTCCATTCCATTCCATTCCTTCCATTCCATTCCATTCCATTCCATTCCATTCCATTCCATTCCATTCTATTGCATTCCATTCCATTCCATTCCATTCTGTTCTACTCGGGTTGATTCCAATCTATTCCATTCCATTCCATTCCGTTACCTTCCATTCCATTCCATTCCATTCCATTCCGTTCCATTCCATTCCATTCCATTCCAGTCCATTCCAATCCATTCCATTCTACTCGGGTTGATTCCATTCCATTCCATTCCATTCCATTCCATTCCATTCCATTCGGTTCCATTCCATTCCATTCCATTCCATTCCATTCCATTCCATTAAATTTTATTCCATTCCATTCCATTCCATTCCTTTCCTTTCCATTCCATTCCATTCCATTCCATTACGTTGTACTCGGGTTGATTTCATTCCATTCCTTTCCATTCCATTCCATTCCATTCCATTCCATTCCATTCCATTCCACTCAATTCCATTCCATTCCATTCCATTCCATTCCATTCCATTCCATTCCATTCCATTCCATTCCATTCCAATCCATTCCGTTCTACTCGGGTTGATTCCTTTCCATTCCATTCCATTCCAATCGATTCCATTCCATTCCATTTCAATCCATTCCATTCTACTCGGGTTGATTCCATTCCATTCCATTCCATTCCATTCCATTCCATTCCATTCCATTTCAATCCATTCCATTCTCCTCGGGTTGATTCCATTCCATTCCATTCCATTCCATTCCATTCCATTCCATTCCATTCCATTCCATTCCAGTCCATTCCAATCCATTCCATTCTACTCGGGTTGATTCCATTCAATTTCATTCCATTCCATTCCATTCCATTCCATTCCATTCCATTCCATTCCTTTCGATTCCATTCCATTCCATTCCTTCCATTCCATTCCATTCCATTCCATTCCATTCCATTCCATTCCATTCTATTGCATTCCATTCCATTCCATTCCATTCCATTCTGTTCTACTCAGGTTGATTCCAATCTATTCCATTCCATTCCATTCCGTTACCTTCCATTCCATTCCATTCCATTCCATTCCGTTCCATTCCATTCCATTCCATTCCAGTCCATTCCAATCCATTCCATTCTACTCGGGTTGATTCCATTCCATTCCATTCCATTCCATTCCATTCCATTCGGTTCCATTCCATTCCATTCCATTCCATTAAATTTTATTCCATTCCATTCCATTCCATTCCTTTCCTTTCCATTCCATTCCATTCCATTCCATTACGTTGTACTCGGGTTGATTTCATTCCATTCCTTTCCATTCCATTCCATTCCATTCCATTCCATTCCATTCCATTCCATTCCACTCAATTCCATTCCATTCCATTCCATTCCATTCCATTCCATTCCATTCCATTCCGTTCCATTCCAATCCATTCCGTTCTACTCGGGTTGATTCCTTTCCATTCCATTCCATTCCAATCGATTCCATTCCATTCCATTTCAATCCATTCCATTCTACTCGGGTTGATTCCATTCCATTCCATTCCATTCCATTCCATTCCATTCCATTCCATTCCCTTCCATTCCAATCCATTCCATTCTACTCGGGTTGATTCCATTCCATTCCATTCCATTCCATTCCATTCCATTCCATTCCATTCCATTCCATTCCAATCCATTCCATTCAACTCGGGTTGATTCCATTCAATTCCATTCCATTCCATTCCATTCCATTAAATTTTATTCCATTCCATTCCATTCCATTCCTTTCCATTCCATTCCATTCCATTCCATTCCATTACGTTCTACTCGGGTTGATTTCATTCCATTCCATTCCATTCCATTCCATTCCATTCCATTCCATTCCATTCCATTCCTTTCGATTCCATACGATTCCATTCCATTCCATTCCATTCCAATCCATTCCGTTCTACTCGGGTTGATTCCATTCCATTCCATTCCATTCCATTCGATTCCATTCCATTCCATTTCAATCCATTCCATTCTACTCGGGTTGATTCCATTCCATTCCATTCCATTCCATTCCATTCCATTCCATTCCATTCCATTCCATTCCATTCCATTCCATTCCATTCCATTCCATTCCTTTCCTTTCCATTCCATTCCATTCCATTCCATTACGTTGTACTCGGGTTGATTTCATTCCATTCCATTCCATTCCATTCCATTCCATTCCACTCGATTCCATTCCATTCCATTCCATTCCATTCCATTCCATTCCATTCCATTACATTCCTTTCGATTCCATTCCATTCCATTCCTTCCATTCCATTCCATTCCATTCCATTCCATTCCATTCTATTGCATTCCATTCCGTTCCATTCCATTCCGTTCTACTCGGGTTGAATCCAATCTATTCCATTCCATTCTATTCCGTTACATTCCATTCCATTCCATTCCATTCCATTCCGTTCCATTCCATTCCATTCCATTCCAGTCCATTCCAATCCATTCCATTCTACTCGGGTTGATTCCATTCCATTCCATTCCATTCCATTACATTGCATTGCAATCCATTCAATTCTACTTGGGTTGATACCATTCCATTCCATTCCATTCCATTCCATTCCATTCCATTCCATTCCATTCCATTCGATACCATTCCATTCCATTCCATTCCATTAAATTTTATTCCATTCCATTCCATTCCATTCCTTTCCTTTAAATTCCATTCCATTCCATTCCATTACGTTCTACTCGGGTTGATTTCATTCCATTCCATTCCATTCCATTCCATTCCATTCCATTCCATTCCATTCCATTCCAATCCATTCCGTTCTACTCGGGTTGATTCCATTCCATTCCATTCCATTCCATTCGATTCCATTCCATTCCATTTCAATCCATTCCATTCTACTCGGGTTGATTCCATTCCATTCCATTCCATTCCATTCCATTCCATTCCATTCCATTCGATTCCATTCAATTCCATTCCATTCCATTCCATTCCAATCCAGTCCATTCTACTCGGGTTGATTTGATTCCATTCCATTCCATTCCATTCCATTCCATTCCATTCCATTCCATTCCATTCGATTCCATTCCATTCCATTCCAATCCATTCCACTCAACTCGGGTTGATTTGATTCCATTCCATTCCATTCCATTCCATTCCATTCCATTCCATTCGATTCCATTCGAATCCATTCCATTCCATTCCATTCCATTCCATTCCATTCCATTCCGTTCTACTCGGGTTGATTCCATTCCATTCCATTCCATTCCATTCCATTCCATTCCATGGCATTCCATTCGATTCCATTCAATTCCATTCCATTCCATTCCATTCCAATCCAGTCCATTCTACTCGGGTTGATTTGATTCGATTCCATTCCATTCCATTCCATTCCATTCCATTCCAATCCATTCCATTCAACTCGGGTTGATTTGATTCCATTCCATTCCATTCCATGCCATTCCATTCCATTCCAGTCCATTCCAATCCATTCCATTCTACTCGGGTTGATTCCATTCCATTCCATTCCATTCCATTCCATTCCATTCCAATCCATTCCATTCTACTCGGGTTGATTCCATTCCATTCCATTCCATTCTATTCCACTCCATTCCATTTCATTCCATTCCATTCCATTCCATTCCATTCCAATCCATTCCATTCTTCTCTGGTTTATTCCATTCCATTCCATTCCATTCCATTCCATTCCATTCCATTCCATTCCAATCCATTCCATTCTACTCGGGTTGATTCCATTCCGTTCCTTTCCATTCCATTCCATTCCATTCCATTCCGTTCCATTCCATTCCATTCCATTCCATTCGTTTCCATTCCTTTCCATTCCATTCCATTCCATTCCATTCCATTCCGTTCCACTCGGGTTGATCCCATTCTATTCCATTCCATTCCATTCGATTCCATTCGATTCCATTCCACTCCATTCCATTAAATTCCATTCCATTCCATTCCATTCCGTTCCATTCCTTTACGTTCTACTCGGGTAGATTTCATTCTATTCCATTCCATTCCATTCCATTCCTTTCCATTCCATTCCATTCCATTCGATTCCATTTGATTCCATTCCATTCCATTCCATTCCAATCCATTCCGTTCTACTCGGGTTGATTCCATTCCATTCCATTCCATTCCATTCCATTCCATTCCATTCCATTCCATTCCATTCCATTTCAATCCACTCCTTTCTACTCGGGTTGATTCCATTCAATTCCATTCCATTCCATTCGATTCCATTCCATTCCATTCCATTCCATTCCATTCCAATCAATTCCATTCTACTCGGGTTGATTCCATTCCATTCCATTCCATTCCATTCCATTCCATTCCATTCCATTCCATTCCATTCCATTCCATTCCTTTCCATTCGATTCCATTCCATTCCATTCCATTCCGTTCTACTCGGGTTGATTCCATTCTATTCCATTCCATTCCATTCCATTCCATTCCATTCCATTCCATTTCATTCCATTCGATTCCAATCCGTTCCATTCCATTAAATTCCATTCCATTCCATTCCATTCCATTCCATTCCATTCCATTCCGTTCTACTCGGGTTGATTCCATTCCATTCCATTCCATTCCATTCCATTCCATTCCATTCCATTCCAATCCATTCCATTCTACTCGGGTAGATTCCATTCCATTCCATTCCATTCCATTCCATTCCACTCCATTCCATTCCATTCCGTTCCGTTCCATTCCATTCGATTACATTCCATTCCAATCCAATCCATTCCATTCTACTCGTGTTGATTTCATTCGATTCCATTACATTCCGTTCCTTTCTACTCGGGTTGACTCCATTGAGTTCCATTCCGTTCTCTTCCGTCCCGTCCCGTCCCGTCCCATCCCGTCCCGTCCCGTCACGACCAGTGCCGTTGTTCTCCGGTTGATTCCATTCCATTCCGTTCCGTTCCTTTCCGTTCCGTTCCATTCCGTTCCACACGGGTTGATTCAATTCCATTCTATTCTATTCCATTCCATTCCATTCCATTCCATTCCATTCCATTCCATTCTACTCTGGTTGATTCCATGCCGTTCCGTTCCGTTCCATTCCGTTCCACCCCGACCCGTCCCGTACCGTCCCATCCCGACCCATCCCATTCCGATCTGCTCGGGTTGATTCCGTTCCATTCCGTTCCGTTCCTTTCCTTTCCGTTCCGTTCCATTCCGTTCCACGCGGGTTGATGCAATTCCATTCTATTACATTGAATTCATTCCATTCCATTCCATTCCATTCTACTCGGATTGATTCCATTCCATTAAATTCCATTCCAGTCCATTCCAATCCATTCCATTCTACTCGGGTTGATTCCATTCCATTCCATTCCATTCCATTCCATTCCATTCCATTCCGTTCTACTCGGGTTGATTCCATTCCATTCCATTCCATTCCATTCCATTCCATTCCATTCCATTCCATTCCATTTGATTCCATTCCAATCGATTCCATTCCAATCCATTCCATTCTACTCGGGTAGATTCCATTCCATTCCATTCCATTCCATTCCATTCCACTCCATTCCATTCCATTCGATTCCATTCGATTCCATTCCATTCCATTCCATTCCAATCCATTCCATTCTACTCGGGTTGATTCCATTCCATTCCATTCCATTCCATTCCATTCCATTCCATTCCATTCCATTCCATTCCAATCCATTCCATTCTACTCGGGTTGATTCCATTCCATTCCATTCCATTCCATTCCATTCCATTCCATTCCATTCCATTCTATTCCTTTCCATTCCATTCCATTCCATTCGATTCCATTCTATTCCATTCGATTCCATTCCATTAAATTCCATTCCATTCCATTCCATTCCATTCCGTTCCATTCCATTCCATTCCATTCCATTCCATTCCAATCCATTCCGTTCTACTCGGGTTGATTCCATTCCATTCCATTCCATTCCATTCCATTCCATTCCATTCCATTCCATTCCATTCCATTCCATTCCATTCCATTCGATTCCATTCGATTCCATTCCATTCCATTCCATTCCAATCCATTCCATTCTACTCGGGTTGATTCCATTCCATTCCATTCCATTCCATTCCATTCCATTCCATTCCATTCCATTCCATTCCATTCCAATCCATTACATTCTACTCGGGTTGATTTGATTCCATTCCATTCCATTCCATTCCATTCCATTCCAGTCCATTCCAATCCATTCCATTCTACTCGGGTTGATTCCATTCCATTCCATTCCATTCCATTCCAATCCATTCCATTCTACTCGGGTTGATTCCATTCCATTCCATTCCATTCTATTGAACTCCATTCCATTTCATTCCATTCCATTCCATTCCATTCCATTCCAATCCATTCCATTCTTTCGGGTTGATTCCATTCCATTCCATTCCATTCCATTCCATTCCATTCCATTCCAATCCATTCCATTCTACTCGGGTTGATTCCATTCCATTCCATTCCATTCCATTCCATTCCATTCCATTCCATTCCATTCCAATCCATTCCATTCCAATCCATTCCATTCTACTCGGGTAGATTCCATTCCATTCCATTCGATTCCATTCGATTCCATTCCATTCCATTCCATTCCAATCCATTCCATTCTACTCGGGTTGATTCCATTCCATTCCATTCCATTCCATTCCATTCCATTCCATTCCATTCCATTCTACTCGGGTTGCTTCCATTCCATTCCATTCCATTCCATTCGATTTCATTCCATTCCATTCCATTCCATCCCATTCTATACCATTCCATTCCATTCGATTCCATTCGATTCCATTCGATTCCATTCCATTCCATTCCATTAAATTCCATTCCATTCCATTCCATTCCATTCCATTCCATTCCATTCCATTCCATTCCATTCCGTTCTACACGGGTTGATTCTATTCCATTCCATTCCATTCCATTCCATTCCATTCCATTCCATTCCAGTCCATTCCAATCCATTCAATTCTACTCGGATTGATTCCATTCTGTTCCATTCCATTCCATTCCATTCCATTGCATTCCATTCCATTCCTTTCGATTCCATTCCGTTCCATTCCATTCCATTCCATTCCATTCCATTCCATTCCATTCTATTGCATTCCATTCCATTCCATTCCATTACGTTCTACTCGGGTTGATTCCAATCTATTCCATTCCATTCCATTCCGTTACATTCCATTCCATTCCATTCCATTCCATTCCTTTCCATTGCATTCCATTCCATTCCATTCCATTCCGTTCTACTCGGGTTGATTCCATTTCATTCCATTCCATTCCATTCCATTCCATTCCAATCCATTGCATTCTACTCCGGTTGATTTGATTCCATTCCATTCCATTCCATTCCATTCCATTCCATTCCATTCCATTCCAGTCCATTCCAATCCATTCCATTCTACTCGGCTTGATTTGATTCCATTCCATTCCATTCCATTCCATTCCAGTCCATTCCAATCCATTCCATTCTACTCGGGTTGATTTGATTCCATTCCATTCCATTCCATTCCATTCCATTCCGTTCTACTCTGGTTGAATTCATTCCTTTCCATTACATTCCATTCCATTCCACTCCATTCTATTCCATTCGATTCCATTCCATTCCATTTCAATCCATTCCGTTCTACTCGGGTTGATTCCATTCCATTCCATTCCATTCCATTCCAGTCCATTCCAATCCATTCCATTCTACTCGGGTTGATTCCATTCGATTCCATTCCATTCCATTGGATTCCATTCCATTCCATTCCATTCCATTCCATTCCATTCCGTTCCATTCGATTCGATTCCATTCCATTCCAATCAATTCCATTCCATTCCATTCCATTCCATTCCATTCCATTCTATTGGATTCCATTCCATTCCATTCCATTCCATTCCATTCCATTCCTTTCCATTCCATTCCATTCCATTCCGTTCTACTCGGGTTGATTCCATTCTATTCCATTCCATTCCATTCGATTCCATTCGATTCCATTCAATTCCATTCCATTCCATTACATTAAATTTCATTCCATTCCATTCCATTCCATTCCATTCCATTCCATTCCGTTCTATTCCATTCCATTCCATTCCAATCCAATCCATTCCATTCTTCTCGGGTTGATTCCATTCCATTCCATTCCATTCCATTCCATTCCATTCCGTTCCATTCCAATCCATTCCATTCTACTCGGGTTGATTCCATTCCATTCCATTCCATTCCATTCCATTCCATTCCATTCGAATCCATTCCATTCTACTCGGGTTGATTCCATTCCATTCCATTCCATTCCATTCCATTCCATTCCATTCCATTCCATTCCAATCCATTCCATTCAACTCGGGTTGATTCCATTCAATTCCATTCCATTCCATTCCATTCCATTAAATTTTATTCCATTCCATTCCATTCCATTCCTTTCCATTCCATTCCATTCCATTACGTTCTACTCGGGTTGATTTCATTCCATTCCATTCCATTCCATTCCATTCCTTTCCATTCCAATCCATTCCATTCCAATCCATTCCATTCTACTCGGGTAGATTCCATTCCATTACATTCCTTTCCATTCCATTCCATTCCATTCCATTCGATTCCATTCGATTCCATTCCATTCATTCCATTAAATTCCATTCCATTCCATTCCATTCCATTCTACTCGGGTTGATTCCTTTCCATTCCATTCCATTCCATTCCATTCCATTCAATTCCATTCCATTCCATTCCATTCCATTCCATTGCATTCCAATCCATTCCATTCTACTCGGGTTGATTTGATTCCATTCCATTCCATTCCATTCCATTTCATTCCATTCCATTCGATTCCATTCCATTCCAATCCATTCCATTCCATTCCATTCCATTTCATTCCATTCCATTCCATTCCATTTGATTCGATTCCATTCCATTCCATTCCGTTCCATTCCTTTCTATTCGATTCCATTCCATTCCATTCCATTCCATTCCATTCCATTCCATTCCATTCCATTCCATTCCGTTCTACTCGGGTTCATTCCATTCCATTCCATTCCATTGCATTCTATTCCATTGAATTCCCTTCCTTTCTATTCCATTCCATTCCATTCCATTCCATTCCGTTCTACTCGGGTTGATTCCATTCCATTCCATTCCATTCCATTCCATTCCATTCCATTCCATTCGATTCCATTCGATTCCATTCCATTCCATTCCATTCCATTCCAATCCATTCCATTCTACTCGGGTTCATTCCATTCCATTCCATTCCATTCCATTCCATTCCATTCCATTCCATTCGGTTCCATTCGGTTCCATTCGATTCCATTCCATTTCAATCCATTCCATTCCATTCCGTTCCGTTCCGTTCCGTTTCGTTCGTTCCATTCTATTCGGGTTGATTCCATTCTATTCCACTCCATTCCATTCGATTCCATTGGTTTCCATTCGATTCCATTCCATTCCATTCCATTCTATTCTATTGAATTCCATTCCATTCCATTCCATTCCGTTGTATTCCAATCCATTCCTTTCTACTCGGGTTGATTCCATTCCATTCCATTCCGTTCCACTCCATTCCATTCCTTTCCATTCCATTCCATTTCATTGCGTTTCAATCCATTCCATTCTACTCGGGTTGCTTCCATTCCATTCCATTCCATTCCATTCCATTCCATTCCAATCCATTCCATTCTACTCGGGTTGATTCCATTCCATTCCTTTCCATTCCATTCCATTCCATTCCATTCCATTCCATTCCATTCCATTCCCTTCCATTCCATTCCATTCCATTCCATTCCATTCCGTTCTACTCGGGTTTATTCCATTCCATTCCATTCCATTCCATTCCATTCCATTCCATTCCATTCCATTCCATTCGATTCCATTCCAATCCATTCCATTCCAATCCATTCCATTCTACTCGGGTAGATTCCATTCCATTCCATTCCATACCATTCCATTCCATTCCATTCCATTCCATTTGATTCCATTCGATTCCATTCCATTCCATTCCATTCCAATCCATTCCATTCTACTCGGGTTGATTCCATTCCATTCCATTCCATTCCATTCCATTCCAATCCATTCCATTCTACTCGGGATGATTCCATTCCATTCCATTCCATTCCATTCCATTCCATTCCATTCCAATCCATTCCATTCTACTCGGGTTGATTCCATTCCATAACATTCCATTCCATTCCATTCCATTCCATTCCATTCAATTCCATTCCATTCCATTCCATTCCATTCTATACCATTCCATTCCATTCGATTCCATTCGATTCCATTCGATTCCATTCCATTCCATTCCATTAAATTCCATTCCATTCCATTCCATTCCATTGCATTCCATTCCATTCCATTCCATTCCATTCCATTCCATTCCATTCCATTCCATTCCATTCCGTTCTACTCGGGTTGATTCCATTCCATTCCATTCCATTCCATTCCATTCCATTCCATTCCATTCCATTCGATTCCATTCAATTCCATTCCATTCCATTCCATTCCAATCCAGTCCATTCTACTCGGGTTGATTTGATTCCATTCCATTCCTTTCCATTCCATTCCATTCCATTCCATTCCATTCCATTCCATTCCATTCCATTCCATTCCATTCCATTCCATTCCATTCGATTCCATTCCATTGCATTCCAATCCATTCCATTCAACTCGGGTTGATTTGATTCCATTCCATTCCATTCCATTCCATTCCATTCCATTCCATTCGATTCCATTCGATTCCATTCCATTCCATTCCATTAAATTCCATTCCATTCCATTCCATTCCATTCCATTCCATTCCATTCCATTCCATTCCATTCCATTGCATTCCATTCCATTCCATGCCATTCCATTCCATTCCATTCCATTCCAATCCAGTCCATTCTACTCGGGTTGATTTGATTCCATTCCATTCCAATCCATTCCATTCCATTCCATTCCATTCCATTCCATTCCATTCCATTCCATTCCATTCGATTCCATTCCATTCCATTCCAATCCATTCCATTCAACTCGGGTTGATTTGATTCCATTCCATTCCATTCCATTCCATTCCATTCCAGTCCAGTCCATTCCAATCCATTCCATTCTACTCGGGTTGATTCCATTCCATTCCATTCCATTCCATTCCATTCCATTCCATTCCATTCCAATCCATTCCATTCTACTCGGGTTGATTCCATTCCATTCCATTCCATTCTATTCCACTCCATTCCATTTCATTCCATTCCATTCCATTCCATTCCAATCCATTCCATTCTTCTCTGGTTTATTCCATTCCATTCCATTCCATTCCATTCCATTCCATTCCATTCCATTCCATTCCAATCCATTCCATTCTACTCGGGTTGATTCCATTCCATTCCATTCCATTCGTTTCCATTCCTTTCCATTCCATTCCATTCCATTCCATTCCATTCCGTTCTACTCGCGTTGATCCCATTCTATTCCATTCCATTCCATTCGATTCCATTCGATTCCATTCCACCCCATTCCATTAAATTCCATTCCATTCCATTCCATTCCGTTCCATTCCATTACGTTCTACTCGGGTAGATTTCATTCTATTCCATTCCATTCCATTCCATTCCTTTCCATTCCATTCCATTCCATTCGATTCCATTCGATTCCATTCCATTCCATTCCATTCCAATCCATTCCGTTCTACTCGGGTTGATTCCATTCCATTCCATTCCATTCCATTCCATTCCATTCCATTCCATTCCATTTCAATCCACTCCTTTCTACTCGGGTTGACTCCATTCAATTCCATTCCATTCCATTCGATTCCATTCCATTCCATTCCATTCCATTCCATTCCAATCAATTCCATTCTACTCGGGTTGATTCCATTCCATTCCATTCCATTCCATTCCATTCCATTCCATTCCATTCCATTCCATTCCATTCCATTCCTTTCCATTCGATTCCATTCCATTCCATTCCATTCCATTCCATTCCATTCCATTTCATTCCATTCGATTCCAATCCATTCCATTCCATTAAATTCCATTCCATTCCATTCCATTCCATTCCATTCCATTCCATTCCATTCCGTTCTACTCGGGTTGATTCCATTCCATTCCATTCCATTCCATTCCATTCCATTCCATTCCATTCCATTCCAATCCATTCCATTCTACTTGGGTAGATTCCATTCCATTCCATTCCATTCCATTCCATTCCATTCCATTCCATTCCATTCCATTCCATTCCGTTCCGTTCCATTCCATTCGATTACATTCCATTCCAATCCAATCCATTCCATTCTACTCCTGTTGATTTCATTCCATTCCATTACATTCCGTTCCTTTCTACTCGGGTTGACTCCATTGAGTTCCATTCCGTTCTCTTCCGTCCCGTCCCGTCCCGTCCCATCCCGTCCCGTCCCGTCCCGACCAGTGCCGTTGTTCTCCGGTTGATTCCATTCCATTCCGTTCCGTTCCTTTCCGTTCCGTTCCATTCCGTTCCACACGGGTTGATTCAATTCCATTCTATTCTATTCCATTCCATTCCATTCCATTCCATTCCATTCCATTCTACTCTGGTTGATTCCATGCCGTTCCGTTCCGTTCCATTCCGTTCCACCCCGACCCGTCCCGTACCGTCCCGTCCCGACCCATCCCGTTCCGATCTGCTCGGGTTGATTCCGTTCCATTCCGTTCCGTTCCTCCCCTTTCCGTTCCGTTCCATTCCGTTCCACGCGGGTTGATGCAATTCCATTCTATTACATTGAATTCATTCCATTCCATTCCATTCCATTCTACTCGGATTGATTCCATTCCATTAAATTCCATTCCAGTCCATTCCAATCCATTCCATTCTACTCGGGTAGATTCCATTCCATTCCATTCCATTCCATTCCATTCCATTCCGTTCTACTCGGGTTGATTCCATTCCATTCCATTCCATTCCATTCCATTCCATTCCATTCCATTCCATTCCATTCGATTCCATTCCAATCCATTCCATTCCAATCCATTCCATTCTACTCGGGTAGATTCCATTCCATTCCATTCCATTCCATTCCATTCCATTCCATTCCATTCCTTTCCATTCCATTCCATTCCATTCGATTCCATTCGATTCCATTCCATTCCATTCCATTCCAATCCATTCCATTCTACTCGGGTTGATTCCATTCCATTCCATTCCATTCCATTCCATTCCATTCCATTCCATTCCAATCCATTCCATTCTACTCGGGTTGATTCCATTCCATTCCATTCCATTCCATTCCATTCCATTCCATTCCATTCCATTCCATTCCATTCCATTCCATTCTATTCCTTTCCATTCCATTCCATTCCATTCGATTCCATTCGATTCCATTCGATTCCATTCCATTAAATTCCATTCCATTCCATTCCATTCCATTCCATTCCATTCCATTCCATTCCATTCCATTCCGTTCTACTCGGGTTGATTCCATTCCATTCCATTCCATTCCATTCCATTCCATTCCATTCCATTCCATTCAATTCCATTCCATTCCATTCCATTCCATTCCATTCCATTCCATTCCATTCCATTCCAATCCATTCCATTCTACTCGGGTTGATTCCATTCCATTCCATTCCATTCCATTCCATTCCATTCCATTCCATTCCATTCCATTCAATTCCATTCCAATCCATTCCATTCCAATCCATTCCATTCTACTCGGGTAGATTCCATTCCATTCCATTCGATTCCATTCGATTCCATTCCATTCCATTCCATTCCATTCCAATCCATTCCATTCTACTCGGGTTGATTCCATTCCATTCCATTCCATTCCATTCCATTCCATTCCATTCCATTCCATTCCAATCCATTCCATTCTACTCGGGTTGCTTCCATTCCATTCCATTCCATTCCATTCGATTCCATTCCATTCCATTCCATTCCATCCCATTCTATACCATTCCATTACGTTCTACTCGGGTTGATTCCAATCTATTCCGTTCCATTCCATTCCATTAAATTCCATTCCATTCCATTCCATTCCATTCCATTCCATTCCATTCCATTCCATTCCATTCCATTCGATTCCATTCCATTCCATTCCGTTCTACTCGGGTTGATTCTATTCCATTCCATTCCATTCCATTCCATTCCGTTCCATTCCAATCCATTCCATTCTACTCGGGTTGATTCCATTCCATTCCATTCCATTCCATTCCATTCCATTCCTTTCCATTCGAATAAATTCCATTCTACTCGGGTTGATTCCATTCCATTCCATTCCATTCCATTCCATTCCATTCCAATCCATTCCATTCAACTCGGGTTGATTCCATTCAATTCCATTCCATTCCATTTCATTCCATTAAATTTTATTCCATTCCATTCAATTCCATTCCTTTCCATTCCATTCCATTCCATTACGTTCTACTCGGGTTGATTTCATTCCATTCCATTCCATTCCATTCCATTCGATTCCATTCCATTCCTTTCGATTCCATACGATTCCATTCCATTCCATTCCATTCCAATCCATTCCGTTCTACTCGGGTTGATTCCATTCCATCCCATTCCATTCCATTCCATTCCATTCCATTCCATTCCATTTCAATCCATTCCATACCATTCCAGTCCATTCCATTGCATTCCGTTCCATTCCATTCCATTCCATTCCAGTCCATTCCAATCCATTCCATTCTACTCGGGTTGATTCCATTCCATTCCATTCCATTACATTACATTCCATTCCAATCCATTCCATTCTACTTGTGTTGATTCCATTCCATTCCATTCCATTCCATTCCATTCCATTCCATTCCATTCCATTCCATTCCATTCCATTCGGTTCCATTCCATTCCAATCCATTCCATTCCATTCCATTAAATTTTATTCCATTCCATTCCATTCCATTCCTTTCCTTTCCATTCCATTCCATTCCATTCCATTACGTTGTACTCGGTTTGATTTCATTCCATTCCATTCCATTCCATTCCATTCCATTCCATTCCATTCCATTCCATTCCATTCCATTCCATTCCATTCCATTCGATTCCATTCCATTCCATTCCATTCCAATCCATTCCGTTCTACTCGGGTTGATTCCATTCCATTCCATTCCATTCCATTCCATTCCATTCCATTCCATTTCAATCCATTCCATTCTACTCGGGTTGATTCCATTCCATTCCATTCCATTCCATTCCATTCCATTCCATTCCATTCCATTCCATTCCATTCCATTCCAATCCTTTCCATTCTACTCGTGTTGATTCCATTCCATTCCATTCCATTCCATTCCATTCCATTCCATTCCATTCCATTCCATTCCATTCCACTCCATTCCATTTCATTCCATTCCATTCCATTCCAATCCATTCCATTCAACTCGGGTTGATTCCATTCAATTCCATTCCATTCCATTCCATTCCATTAAATTTTATTCCATTCCATTCCATTCCATTCCTTTCCATTCCATTCCATTCCATTCCATTCCATTACGTTCTACTCGGGTTGATTTCATTCCATTCCATTCCATTCCATTCCATTCCATTCCATTCCATTCCATTCCATTCCATTCCTTTCGATTCCATACGATTCCATTCCATTCCATTCCATTCCAATCCAGTCCGTTCTACTCGGGTTGATTCCATTCCATTCCATTCCATTCCATTCGATTCCATTCCATTCCATTTCAATCCATTCCATTCTACTCGGGTTGATTCCATTCCATTCCATTCCATTCCATTCCATTCCATTCCATTCCATTCCAGTCCATTCCTATCCATTCCATTCTACTAGGGTTGATTCCATTCCGTTCCATTCCATTCCATTCCATTCCATTCCATTCCATTCCTTTCGATTCCATTCCATTCCATTCCATTCCATTCCATTCCATTCCATTCCATTCCATTCCATTCCATTCTATTGCATTCCATTCCATTCCATTCCAATCCGTTCTACTCGGGTTGATTCCAATCTATTCCATTCCATTCCATTCCGTTACATTCCATTCCATTCCATTCCATTCCATTGAATTCCGTTCCATTCCATTCCATTCCATTCCAGTCCATTCCAATCCATTCCATTCTACTCGGGTTGATTCCGTTCCATTCCATTCCATTCCATTCCATTCCATTCCAATCCATTCCATTCTACTCGGGTTGATTCCATTCCATTCCATTCCATTCCATTCCATTCCATTCCATTCCATTCCATTCCATTCGATTCCATTCCATTCCATTCCATTCCATTCCATTAAATTTTATTCCATTCCATTCCATTCCATTCCTTTCCTTTCAATTCCATTCCATTCCATTCCATTCCATTCCATTCGATTCCATTCCATTCCATTCCATTCCAATCCATTCCGTTCTACTCGGGTTGATTCCATTCCATTCCATTCCATTCCATTCCATTCCATTCCATTCCATTCCATTCCATTCCATTCCATTCCGTTCCGTTCCATTCCATTCGATTACATTCCATTCCAATCCAATCCATTCCATTCTACTCCTGTTGATTTCATTCCATTCCATTACATTCCGTTCCTTTCTACTCGGGTTGACTCCATTGAGTTCCATTCCGTTCTCTTCCGTTCTGTCCCATCCCGTCCCGTCCCGTCCCGACCAGTGCCGTTGTTCTCCGGTTGATTCCATTCCATTCCGTTCCGTTCCTTTCCGTTCCGTTCCATTCCGTTCCACACGGGTTGATTCAATTCCATTCTATTCTATTCCATTCCATTCCATTCCATTCCATTCCATTCCATTCTACTCTGGTTGATTCCATGCCGCTCCGTTCCGTTCCATTCCGTTCCACCCCGACCCGTCCCGTACCGTCCCGTCCCGACCCATCCCGTTCCGATCTGCTCGGGTTGATTCCATTCCATTCCGTTCCGTTCCTTCCCTTTCCGTTCCGTTCCATTCCGTTCCACGCGGGTTGATGCAATTCCATTCTATTACATTGAATTCATTCCATTCCATTCCATTCCATTCTACTCGGATTGATTCCATTCCATTAAATTCCATTCCAGTCCATTCCAATCCATTCCATTCTACTCGGGTTGATTCCATTCCATTCCATTCCATTCCATTCCATTCCGTTCTACTCGGGTTGATTCCATTCCATTCCATTCCATTCCATTCCATTCCATTCCATTCCATTCCATTCCATTCCAATCCATTCCATTCCAATCCATTCCATTCTACTCGGGTAGATTCCATTCCATTCCATTCCATTCCATTCCATTCCATTCCATTCCATTCCTTTCCATTCCATTCCATTCCATTCGATTCCATTCGATTCCATTCCATTCCATTCCATTCCAATCCATTCCATTCTACTCGGGTTGATTCCATTCCATTCCATTCCATTCCATTCCATTCCATTCCATTCCAATCCATTCCATTCTACTCGGGTTGATTCCATTCCATTCCATTCCATTCCATTCCATTCCATTCCATTCCATTCCATTCCATTCCATTCTATTCCTTTCCATTCCATTCCATTCCATTCCATTCCATTCGATTCCATTCGATTCCATTCCATTAAATTCCATTCCATTCCATTCCATTCCATTCCATTCCATTCCATTCCATTCCATTCCATTCCGTTCTACTCGGGTTGATTCCATTCCATTCCATTCCATTCCATTCCATTCCATTCCATTCCATTCCATTCCATTCCATTCCATTCCAATCCATTCCATTCTACTCGGGTTGATTCCATTCCATTCCATTCCATTCCATTCCATTCCATTCCATTCCATTCCATTCAATTCCATTCCAATCCATTCCATTCCAATCCATTCCATTCTACTCGGGTAGATTCCATTCCATTCCATTCCATTCCATTCCATTCCATTCCATTCCATTCCATTCCATTCCAATCCATTCCATTCTACTCGGGTTGATTCCATTCCATTCCATTCCATTCCATTCCATTCCATTCCATTCCATTCCATTCCAATCCATTCCATTCTACTCGGGTTGCTTCCATTCCATTCCATTCCATTCCATTCGATTCCATTCCATTCCATTCCATTCCATCCCATTCTATACCATTCCATTCCATTCGATTCCATTCGATTCCATTCGATTCCATTCCATTCCATTCCATTAAATTCCATTCCATTCCATTCCATTCCATTCCATTCCATTCCATTCCATTCCATTCCATTCCGTTCTACTCGGGTTGATTCTATTCCATTCCATTCCATTCCATTCCATTCCATTCCATTCCATTCCATTCCATTCCATTCCATTCCATTCCAGTCCATTCCAATCCATTCAATTCTACTCGGGTTGATTCCATGCTGTTCCATTCCATTCCATTCCATTCCATTCCATTGCATTCCATTCCATTCCTTTCGATTCCATTCCATTCCATTCCATTCCATTCCATTCCATTCCATTCCATTCCATTCCATTCCATTCTATTGCATTCCATTCCATTCCATTCCATTACGTTCTACTCGGGTTGATTCCAATCTATTCCATTCCATTCCATTCCGTTACATTCCATTCCACTCCATTCCATTCCATTCCATTCCATTCCATTCCATTCCATTCCATTCCATTCCATTGCATTCCATTCCATTCCGTTCTACTCGGGTTGATTCCATTTCATTCCATTCCATTCCATTCCATTCCATTCCAATCCATTCCATTCTACTCGGGTTGATTTGATTCCATTCCATTCCATTCCATTCCATTCCATTCCATTCCATTCCATTCCAGTCCATTCCAATCCATTCCATTCTACTCGGCTTGATTTGATTCCATTCCATTCCATTCCATTCCATTCCAGTCCATTCCAATCCATTCCATTCTACTAGGGTTGATTCCATTCCATTCCATTCCATTCCATTCCATTCCGTTCTACTCTGGTTGAATTCATTCCTTTCCATTACATTCCATTCCATTCCACTCCATTCTATTCCGTTCGATTCCATTCCATTCCATTTCAATCCATTCCGTTCTACTCGGGTTGATTCCATTCCATTCCATTCCATTCCATTCCAGTCCATTCCAATCCATTCCATTCTACTCGGGTTGATTCCATTCGATTCCATTCCATTCCATTGGATACCATTCCATTCCATTCCATTCCATTCCATTCCGTTCCATTCGATTCGATTCCATTCCATTCCAATCCATTCCATTCCATTCCATTCCATACCGTTCTACTCTGGTTGAATTCATTCCTTTCCATTACATTCCATTCCATTCCACTCCATTCTATTCCGTTCGATTCCATTCCATTCCATTTCAATCCATTCCGTTCTACTCGGGTTGATTCCATTCCATTCCATTCCATTCCATTCCAGTCCATTCCAATCCATTCCATTCTACTCGGGTTGATTCCATTCGATTCCATTCCATTCCATTGGATTCCATTCCATTCCATTCCATTCCATTCCATTCCGTTCCATTCGATTCGATTCCATTCCATTCCAATCAATTCCATTCCATTCCATTCCATTCCATTCCATTCCATTCCATTCCATTCCATTCTATTGGATTCCATTCCATTCCATTCCATTCCATTCCATTCCATTCCATTCCATTCCATTCCTTTCCATTCCATTCCATTCCATTCCGTTCTACTCGGGTTGATTCCATTCTATTCCATTCCATTCCATTCGATTCCATTCGATTCCATTCGATTCCATTCCATTCCATTCCATTAAATTTCATTCCATTCCATTCCATTCCATTCCATTCCATTCCATTCCATTCCGTTCTATTCCATTCCATTCCTTTCCAATCCAATCCATTCCATTCTACTCGGGTTGATTCCATTCCATTCCATTCCATTCCATTCCATTCCATTCCATTCCGTTCCATTCCAATCCATTCCATTCTACTCGGGTTGATTCCATTCCATTCCATTCCATTCCATTCCATTCCATTCCATTCCATTCGAATCCATTCCATTCTACTCGGGTTGATTCCATTCCATTCCATTCCATTCCATTCCATTCCATTCCATTCCAATCCATTCCTTTCAACTCGGGTTGATTCCATTCAATTCCATTCCATTCCATTCCATTCCATTAAATTTTATTCCATTCCATTCCATTCCATTCCTTTCCATTCCATTCCATTCCATTACGTTCTACTCGGGTTGATTTCATTCCATTCCATTCCATTCCATTCCATTCCATTCCATTCCATTCCATTCCTTTCGATTCCATACGATTCCATTCCATTCCATTCCATTCAAATCCATTCCGTTCTACTCGGGTTGATTCCATTCCATCCCATTCCAAACCATTCCATTCCATTCCATTCCAGTCCATTCCATTCCATTCCGTTCCATTCCATTCCATTCCATTCCAGTCCATTCCAATCCATTCCATTCTACTCGGGTTGATTCCATTCCATTCCATTCCATTCCATTACATTCCATTCCAATCCATTCCATTCTACTTGTGTTGATTCCATTCCATTCCATTCCATTCCATTCCATTTCATTCCATTCCATTCCATTCCATTCGGTTCCATTCCATTGCAATCCATTCCATTCCATTCCATTAAATTTTATTCCATTCCATTCCATTCCATTCCTTTCCTTTCCATTCCATTCCATTCCATTACGTTGTACTCGGTTTGATTTCATTCCATTCCATTCCATTCCATTCCATTCCATTCCATTCCATTCCATTCCATTCCATTCGATTCCATTCCATTCCATTCCATTCGATTCCATTCCATTCCATTCCATTCCAATCCATTCCGTTCTACTCGGGTTGATTCCATTCCATTCCATTCCATTCCATTCGATTCCATTCCATTCCCTTTCAATCCATTCCATTCTACTCGGGTTGATTCCATTCCATTCCATTCCATTCCATTCCATTCCATTCCATTCCATTCCATTCCATTCCATTCCATTCCATTCCAATCCATTCCATTCTACTCGTGTTGATTCCATTCCATTCCATTCCATTCCATTCCATTCCATTCCATTCCATTCCATTCCATTTCATTCCATTCCATTCCATTCCAATCCATTCCATTCAACTCGTGTTGATTCCATTCAATTCCATTCCATTCCATTCCATTCCATTAAATTTTATTCCATTCCATTCCATTCCATTCCTTTCCATTCCATTCCATTCCATTCCATTCCATTACGTTCTACTCGGGTTGATTTCATTCCATTCCATTCCATTCCATTCCATTCCATTCCATTCCATTCCATTCCATTCCATTCCATTCCATTCCTTTCGATTCCATACGATTCCATTCCATTCCATTCCATTCCAATCCAGTCCGTTCTACTCGGGTTGATTCCATTCCATTCCATTCCATTCCATTCGATTCCATTCCATTCCATTTCAATCCATTCCATTCTACTCGGGTTGATTCCATTCCATTCCATTCCATTCCATTCCATTCCATTCCATTCCATTCCATTCCATTCCATTCCAGTCCATTCCTATCCATTCCATTCTACTCGGGTTGATTCCATTCCGTTCCATTCCATTCCATTCCATTCCATTCCATTCCATTCCTTTCGATTCCATTCCATTCCATTCCATTCCATTCCATTCCATTCCATTCTATTGCATTCCATTCCGTTCCATTCCAATCCGTTCTACTCGGGTTGATTCCAATCTATTCCATTCCATTCCATTCCGTTACATTCCATTCCATTCCATTCCATTCCATTCCGTTCCATTCCATTCCATTCCATTCCAGTCCATTCCAATCCATTCCCTTCTACTCGGGTTGATTCCGTTCCATTCCATTCCATTCCATTACATTCCATTCCAATCCATTCCATTCTACTCGGGTTGATTCCATTCCATTCCATTCCATTCCATTCCATTCCATTCCATTCCATTCCATTCCATTCGATTCCATTCCATTCCATTCCATTCCATTCCATTCGATTCCATTCCATTCCATTCCTTTAAATTCCCTTCCATTCCATTCCATTCCATTAAATTCCATTCCATTCCATTCCATTCCATTCCATTCCATTCCATTCCATTCCATTCCAATCCATTCCATTCTACTCGGGTTGTTTCCATTCCATTCCATTCCATTCCATTCCATTCCATTCCATTCCATTCCATTCCTTTCCATTCCATTCGATTCCATTCCATTCCATTCCAATCCATTCCATTCTACTCGGGTTGATTTGATTCCATTCCATTCCATTCCATTCCATTCCAGTCCAGTCCAGTCCATTCCAATCCATTCCATTCTACTCGGGTTGATTCCATTCCATTCCATTCCATTCCATTCCATTCCATTCCATTCCATTCCAATCCATTCCATTCTACTCGGGTTGATTCCATTCCATTCCATTCCATTCTATTCCACTCCATTCCATTTCATTCCATTCCATTCCATTCCATTCCATTCCATTCCAATCCATTCCATTCTACTCGGGTTGATTTGATTCCATTCCATTCCATTCCATTCCATTCCATTCCATTCCATTCCATTCCATTCCATTCCATTCCATTCCAGTCCATTCCAATCCATTCCATTCTACTCGGCTTGATTTGATTCCATTCCATTCCATTCCATTCCATTCCAGTCCATTCCAATCCATTCCATTCTTCTCGGGTTGATTCCATTCCATTCCTTTCCATTCCATTCCATTCCATTCCGTTCTACTCTGGTTGAATTCATTCCTTTCCATTGCATTCCATTCCATTCCATTCCATTCTACGCCATTCGATTCCATTCCATTCCATTTCAATCAATTCCGTTCTACTCGGGTTGATTCCATTCCATTCCATTCCATTCCATTCCATTCCATTCCATTCCAGTCCATTCCAATCCATTCCATTCTACTCGGGTTGATTCCATTCGATTCCATTCCATTCCATTGGATTCCATTCCATTCCATTCCATTCCATTCCGTTCCATTCAATTCGATTCCATTCCATTCCAATCCATTCCATTCCATTCCATTCCATTCCATTCCTTTCCATTCCATTGGATTCCATTCCATTCCATTCCATTCCATTCCATTCCATTCCATTCCTTTCCATTCCATTCCATTCCATTCCGTTCTACTCGGGTTGATTCCATTCTATTCCATTCCATTCCATTCGATTCCATTCGATTCCATTCTATTCCATTCCATTCCATTCCATTAAATTTCATTCCATTCCAATCCATTCCATTCCATTCCATTCCGTTCGATTCCATTCCATTCCATTCCAATCCAATCCATTCCATTCTACTCGGGTTGATTCCATTCCATTCCATTCCATTCCATTCCATTCCATTCCATTCCGTTCCATTCCAATCCATTCCATTCTACTCGGGTTGATTCCATTCCATTTCATTCCATTCCATTCCATTCCATTCCAATCCATTCCATTCTACTCGGGTTGATTCCATTCCATTCCATTCCATTCCATTCCATTCCATTCCATTCCATTCCAATCCATTCCATTCAACTCGGGTTGATTCCATTGAATTCCATTCCATTCCATTCCATTCCATTCCATTCCATTAAATTTTATTCCATTCCATTCCATTCCATTCCTTTCCATTCCATTCCATTCCATTACGTTCTACTCGGGTTGATTTCATTCCATTCCATTCCATTCCATTCCATTCCATTCCATTCCATTCCATTCCATTCCTTTCGATTCCATACGATTCCATTCCATTCCATTCCATTCCAATCAATTCCGTTCTACTCGGGTTGATTCCATTCCATTCCATTCCATTCCACTCGATTCCATTCCATTCCATTTCAATCCATTCCATTCTACTCGGGTTGATTCCATTCCATTCCATTCCATTCCATTCCATTCAATTCCATTCCATTCCATTCCAGTCCATTCCAATCCATTCCATTCCACTCGGGTTGATTCCATTCCATTGCATTCCATTCCATTCCATTCCATTCCATTCCATTCCATTCCATTCCATTCTATTGCATTCCATTCCATTCCATTCCATTCCGTTCTACTCGGGATGATTCCAATCTATTCCATTCCATTCTATTCCGTTACATTCCATTCCATTCCATTCCATTCCATTCCGTTCCATTCCATTCCATTCCATTCCAGTCCATTCCAATCCATTCCATTCTACTCGGGTTGATTCCATTCCATTCCATTCCATTCCATTACATTCCATTCCAATCCATTCCATTCTACTTGGGTTGATACCATTCCATTCCATTCCATTCCATTCCATTCCATTCCATTCCATTCCATTCCTTTCCATTACGTTCTACTCGGGTTGATTTCATTCCATTCCATTCCATTCCATTCCATTCCATTCCATTCCATTCCATTCCATTCCATTCCTTTCGAGTCCATACGATTCCATTCCATTCCATTCCATTCCAATCCATTCCGTTCTACTCGGGTTGATTCCATTCCATTCCATTCCATTCCTTTCCATTCAATTCCATTCCATTCCATTTCAATCCATTCCATTCTACTCGGGTTGATTCCATTCCATTCCATTCCATTCCATTCCATTCCATTCCATTCCATTCCATTCCATTCCATTCCATTCCAGTCCATTCCTATCCATTCCATTCTACTCGGGTTGATTCCATTCCGTTCCATTCCATTCCATTCCATTCCATTCCATTCCATTCCTTTCGATTCCATTCCATTCCATTCCATTCCATTCTATTGCATTCCATTCCATTCCATTCCATTCCGTTCTACTCGGGTTGATTCCAATCTATTCCATTCCATTCCATTCCGTTCCATTCTATTCCATTCCATTCCATTCCATTCCATTCCATTCCGTTCCATTCCATTCCATTCCATTCCAGTCCATTCCAATCCATTCCATTCTACTCGGGTTGATTCCATTCCATTCCATTCCATTCCATTCCATTCCATTCCATTACTTTCCATTCCAATCCATTCCATTCTACTCGGGTTGATTCCATTCCATTCCATTCCATTCCATTCCATTCCATTCCATTCCATTACATTCCATTCCAATCCATTCCATTCTTCTCGGGTTGATTCCATTCCATTCCATTCCATTCCATTCCATTCCATTCCATTCCATTCCATTCCGTTCTACTCTGGTTTAATTCATTCCTTTCCATTGCATTCCATTCCATTCCATTCCATTCTATGCCATTCGATTCCATTCCATTCCATTTCAATCAATTCCGTTCTACTCGGGTTGATTCCATTCCATTCCATTCCATTCCATTCCATTCCATTCCATTCCATTCCAGTCCATTCCAATCCATTCCATTCTACTCGGGTTGATTCCATTCGATTCCATTCCATTCCATTGGATTCCATTCCATTCCATTCCATTCCATTCCATTCCGTTCCATTCGATTCGATTCCATTCCATTCCAATCCATTCCATTCCATTCCATTCCATTCCATTCCTTTCCATTCCATTGGATTCCATTCCATTCCATTCCATTCCATTCCATTCCATTCCATTCCTTTCCATTCCATTCCATTCCATTCCGTTCTACTCGGGTTGATTCCATTCTATTCCATTCCATTCCATTCGATTCCATTCCATTCCATTCTATTCCATTCCATTCCATTCCATTCCATTCCATTCCGTTCGATTCCATTCCATTCCATTCCAATCCAATCCATTCCATTCTACTCGGGTTGATTCCATTCCATTCCATTCCATTCCATTCCATTCCATTCCATTCCGTTCCATTCCAATCCATTCCATTCTACTCGGGTTGATTCCATTCCATTTCATTCCATTCCATTCCATTCCATTCCAATCCATTCCATTCTACTCGGGTTGATTCCATTCCATTCCATTCCATTCCATTCCATTCCATTCCATTCCGATCCAATCCATTCCATTCAACTCGGGTTGATTCCATTCAATTCCATTCCATTCCATTCCATTCCATTAAATTTTATTCCATTCCATTCCATTCCATTCCTTTCCATTCCATTCCATTCCATTACGTTCTACTCGGGTTGATTTCATTCCATTCCATTCCATTCCATTCCATTCCATTCCATTCCATTCCATTCCATTCCTTTCAATTCCATACGATTCCATTCCATTCCATTCCATTCCAATCAATTCCGTTCTACTCGGGTTGATTCCATTCCATTCCATTCCATTCCACTCGATTCCATTCCATTCCATTTCAATCCATTCCATTCTACTCGGGTTGATTCCATTCCATTCCATTCCATTCCATTCCATTCAATTCCATTCCATTCCATTCCAGTCCATTCCAATCCATTCCATTCTACTCGGGTTGATTCCATTCCATTCCATTCCTTTCCATTCCATTCCATTCCATTCCATTCCTTTCGATTCCATTCCATTCCATTCCATTCCATTCCATTCCATTCCATTCCATTCCATTCTATTGCATTCCATTCCATTCCATTCCATTCCGTTCTACTCGGGTTGATTCCAATCTATTCCATTCCATTCTATTCCGTTACATTCCATTCCATTCCATTCCATTCCATTCCGTTCCATTCCATTCCATTCCATTCCAGTCCATTCCAATCCATTCCATTCTACTCGGGTTGATTCCATTCCATTCCATTACATTCCATTACATTCCATTCCAATCCATTCCATTCTACTTGGGTTGATACCATTCCATTCCATTCCATTCCATTCCATTCCATTCCATTCCATTCCATTCCATTCCATTCCTTTCGATTCCATACGATTCCATTCCATTCCATTCCATTGCAATCCATTCCGTTCTACTCGGGTTGATTCCATTCCATTCCATTCCATTCCATTCCATTCCATTCCATTCCATTTCAATCCATTCCATTCTACTCGGGTTGATTCCATTCCATTCCATTCCATTCCATTCCATTCCATTCCATTCCATTCCAGTCCATTCCTATCCATTCCATTCTACTCGGGTTGATTCCATTCCGTTCCATTCCATTCCATTCCATTCCATTCCATTCCATTCCCTTCGATTCCATTCCATTCCATTCCATTCCATTCCATTCCATTCCATTCCATTCCATTCCATTCCATTCTATTGCATTCCATTCCATTCCAATCCATTCCGTTCTACTCGGGTTGATTCCAATCTATTCCATTCCATTCCATTCCGTTACATTCCATTCCATTCCATTCCATTCCATTCCATTCCGTTCCATTCCATTCCATTCCATTCCAGTCCATTCCAATCCATTCCATTCTACTCGGGTTGATTCCATTCCATTCCTTTCCTTTCCATTCCATTCCATTCCATTCCATTCCATTCCATTCGATTCCATTCCATTCCATTCCATTCCAATCCATTCCGTTCTACTCGGGTTGATTCCATTCCATTCCATTCCATTCCATTCCATTCCATTCCATTCCATTCCATTCCTTTAAATTCCCTTCCATTCCATTCCATTCCATTAAATTCCATTCCATTGCATTCCATTCCATTCCGTTCTACTCGGGTTGATTCCATTCCATTCCATTCCATTCCATTCCATTCCATTCCATTCCATTCCATTCGATTCCATACGATTCCATTCCATTCCATTCCATTCCAATCCATTCCATTCTACTCGGGTTGATTCCATTCCATTCCATTCCATTCCATTCCATTCCATTCCATTCCATTCCATTCCATTCCATTCCATTCCATTCAATTCCATTCCATTCCATTCCATTCGATTCCATTCCATTCCATTCCAATCCATTCCATTCTACTCGGGTTGATTTGATTCCATTCCATTCCATTCCATTCCAGTCCAGTCCAGTCCAGTCCATTCCAATCCATTCCATTCTACTCGGGTTGATTCCATTCCATTCCATTCCATTCCATTCCCTTCCATTCCATTCCAATCCATTCCATTCTACTCGGGTTGATTCCATTCCATTCCATTCCATTCTATTCCACTCCATTCCATTTCATTCCATTCCATTCCATTCCATTCCATTCCATTCCAATCCATTCCATTCTACTCGGGTTGATTTGATTCCATTCCATTCCATTCCATTCCATTCAATTCCATTCCATTCCATTCCAGTCCATTCCAATCCATTCCATTCTACTCGGGTTGATTCCATTCCATTCCATTCCATTTCTTTCCATTGCCTTCCATTCCATTCCATTCGGTTCCATTCGTTTCCATTCGATTCCATTCTATTCCACTCCATTCAATTCTATTCCATTCGATTCCATTCGATTCCATTCAATTCCATTCGATTCCATTCCATTCCATTCCATTCCTTTCCATTCCATTCCATTCCAATCCATTCCATTCTACTCGGGTTGATTCCATTCCATTCCATTCCATTCCACTCCATTCCATTCCATTCCATTCCATTCCGTTCAACTCAGGTTGATTCCATTCCATTCCATTCCATTCCATTCGATTCCATTCAATTCCATTCGATTCCATTCCATTCCATTCCATTCCATTCCATTCCATTCCATTCCATTCCATTCCATTCCATTCCATTCCATTCCAATCCATTCCATTCTACTCGGGTTGATTCCATTCCATTCCATTCCATTCCATTCCATTCCACTCCATTCCATTCCATTCCATTCCATTCCGTTCAACTCAGGTTGATTCCATTCCATTCCATTCCATTCCATTCGATTCTATTCAATTCCATTCGATTCCATTCCATTCCATTCCATTCCATTCCATTCCATTCCATTCCATTCCTTTCGATTCCATTCCATTCCATTCCATTCCATTCCATTCCATTCCATTCCATTTCATTCCATTCCATTCTATTGCATTCCATTCCATTCCATTCCATTCCGTTCTACTCGGGTTGATTCCAATCTATTCCATTCCATTCTATTCCGTTACTTTCCATTCCATTCCATTCCATTCCATTCCGTTCCATTCCATTCCATTCCATTCCAGTCCATTCCAATCCATTCCATTCTACTCGGGTTGATTCCATTCCATTCCATTCCATTTCATTACAATCCATTCCAATCCATTCCATTCTACTTGGGTTGATACCATTCCATTCCATTCCATTCCATTCCATTCCATTCCATTCCATTCCATTCCATTCCATTCCATTCGATTCCATTCCATTCCATTCCATTAAATTTTATTCCATTCCATTCCATTCCATTCCTTTCCTTTCCATTAGATTCCATTCCATTCCATTACGTTCTACTCGGGTTAATTTCATTCCATGCCATTCCATTCCATTCCATTCCAATCCATTCCGTTCTACTCGGGTTGATTCCATTCCATTCCATTCCATTCCATTCGATTCCATTCCATTCCATTTCAATACATTCCATTCTACTCGGGTTGATTCCATTCCATTCCATTCCATTCCATTCCATTCCATTCCATTCCATTCCATTCGATTCCATTCCATTCCGTTCTACTCGGGTTGATTCTATTCCATTCAATTCCATTCCATTCCATTCCATTCCATTCCTTTCGATTCCATTCCATTCCATTCCATTCAATTGCCTTCCATTCCATTCCATTCCATTCCATTCCATTCCATTCTATTGCATTCCATTCCATTCCATTCCATTCCGTTCTACTCGGGTTGATTCCAATCTATTCCATTCCATTCCATTCCGTTACATTCCATTCCATTCCATTCCATTCCATTCCGTTCCATTCCTTTCCATTCCATTCCAGTCCATTCCAATCCGTTCCATTCTACTCGGGTTGATTCCATTACATTCCATTCCAATCCATTCCATTCTACTCGGGTTGATTCCATTCCAATCCATTCCATTCCATTCCATTCCATTCCATTCCATTCCATTCGATTCCATTCCATTCCATTCCATTCCATTCCATTCCATTCCATTCCATTCCATTCCATTAAATTTTATTCCATTCCATTCCATTCCATTCCTTTCCTTTCCATTCCATTCCATTCCATTCCAATCCATTCCATTCTACTCGGTTTGATTCCATTCCATTCCATTCCATTCCATTCCATTCCATTCCATTCCTTTCGATTCCATTCCATTCCATTCCATTCCATTGCAATCCATTCCATTCCATTCCATTCCATTCCATTCCATTCCATTCCATTCCATTCCATTCCATTCCATTCTATTGCATTCCATTCCATTCCATTCCATTCCGTTCTACTCGGGTTGATTCCAATCTATTCCATTCCATTCCATTCCGTTACATTCCATTCCATTCCATTCCATTCCATTCCGTTCCATTCCATTCCATTCCATTCCAGTCCATTCCAATCCATTCCATTCTACTCGGGTTGATTCCATTACATTCCATTCCAATCCATTCCATTCTACTCGGGTTGATTCCATTCCATTCCATTCCATTCCATTCCATTCCATTCCATTCCATTCCATTCCATTCCATTCCATTCCATTCCATTCCATTCCATTCCATTAAATTTTATTCCATTCCATTCCATTCCATTCCTTTCCTTTCCATTCCATTCCATTCCATTCCATTACGTTCTACTCGGGTTGATTTCATTCCATTCCATTCCATTCCATTCCATTCCATTCCATTCGATTCCATTCCATTCCATTTCAATCCATTCCATGCTACTCGGGTTGATTCCATTCCATTCCATTTGATTCCATTCCATTCCATTCCATTCCATTCCATTCCATTCCGTTCCATTCTGTTCTACTCGGGTTGATTTCATTCTATTCCATTCCATTCCATTCCCTTCCATTCCATTCCATTCAATTCCATTCGATTCCAATCCATTCCATTCCTTTAAATTCCATTCCATTCCATTCCATTCCATTCCATTCCATTCCATTCAATTCCATTCCATTCCATTCCATTCCATTCCATTCCATTCCATTCCGTTCTACTCGGGTGATTCCATTCCATTCCATTCCATTCCATTCCATTCCATTCCATTCCATTCCATTCCATTCCAATCCATTCCATTCCAATCCATTCCATTCTACTCGGGTAGATTCCATTCCATTACATTCCTTTCCAATCCATTCCATTCCATTCCATTCGATTCCATTCGATTCCATTCCATTCCATTCCTTTCTATTCGATTCCATTCCATTCCATTCCATTCCATTCCATTCCATTCCATTCCATTCCATTCCGTTCTACTCGGGTTCATTCCATTCCATTCCATTCCATTGCATTCTATTCCATTGAATTCCCTTCCTTTCTATTCCATTCCATTCCATTCCATTCCATTCCGTTCTACTCGGGTTGATTCCATTCCATTCCATTCCATTCCATTCCATTCCATTCCATTCCATTCCATTCCATTCCATTCCATTCCATTCCATTCCATTCGATTCCATTCGATTCCATTCCATTCCATTCCATTCCATTCCAATCCATTCCATTCTACTCGGGTTCATTCCATTCCATTCCATTCCATTCCATTCCATTCCATTCCATTCCATTCCATTCCATTCCATTCGGTTCCATTCGGTTCCATTCGATTACATTCCATTTCAATCCATTCCATTCCATTCCGTTCCGTTCCATTCCGTTTCGTTCGTTCCGTTCTATTCGGGTTGATTCCATTCTATTCCACTCCATTCCATTCGATTCCATTGGTTTCCATTCGATTCCATTCCATTCCATTCCATTCTATTCTATTGAATTCCATTCCATTCCATTCCATTCCATTGTATTCCAATCCATTCCTTTCTACTCGGGTTGATTCCATTCCATTCCATTCCGTTCCACTCCATTCCATTCCTTTCCATTCCATTCCATTTCATTGCATTTCAATCCATTCCATTCTACTCTGGTTGATTCCATTCCATTCCATTCCATTCCATTCCATTCCATTCCATTCCATTCCATTCCATTCCATTCCATTCCATTCCATTCCATTCCATTCCATTCCAATCCATTCCATTCTACTCGGGTTGATTCCATTCCATTCCTTTCCATTCCATTCGATTCCATTCCAATCCATTCCATTCCAATCCATTCCATACTAATCGGGTAGATTCCATTCCATTCCATTCCATTCCATTCCATTCCATTCCATTCCATTCCATTCCATTCTATTCCATTTGATTCCATTCGATTCCATTCCATTCCATTCCATTCCAATCCATTCCATTCTACTCGGGTTGATTCCATTCCATTCCATTCCATTCCATTCCATTCCATTCCATTCCATTCCATTCCATTCCATTCCATTCTATACCATTCCATTCCATTCGATTCCATTCGTTTCCATTCGATTCCATTCCATTCCATTCCATTAAATTCCATTCCATTCCATTCCATTCCATTCCATTCCTTTCCATTCCATTCCATTCCATTCCATTCCATTCCATTCCGTTCTACTCGGGTTGATTCCATTCCATTCCATTCCATTCCATTCCATTCCATTCCATTCCATTCCATTCCATTCCATTCGATTCCATTCAATTCCATTCCATTCCATTCCATTCCAATCCAGTCCATTCTACTCGGGTTGATTTGATTCCATTCCATTCCATTCCATTCCATTCCATTCCATTCCATTCCATTCCATTCCATTCCATTCCAATCCATTCCATTCAACTCGGGTTGATTTGATTCCATTCCATTCCATTCCATTCCATTCCATTCCATTCCATTCCATTCCATTCGATTCCATTCGATTCCATTCCATTCCATTCCATTAAATTCCATTCCATTCCATTCCATTCCATTCCATTCCATTCCATTCCATTCCATTCCATTCCATTCCGTTCTACTCGGGTTGATTCCATTCCATTCCATTCCATTCCATTCCATTCCATTCCATTCCATTCCATTCAATTCCATTCCATTCCATTCCGTTCCATTCCAATCCACTCCATTCTACTCGGGTTGATTCCTTTCCATTCCATTCCATTCCATTCCATTCCAATCCATTCCATTCTACTCGGGTTGATTCCATTCCATTCCATTCCATTCCATTCCATTCCATTCCATTCCGTTCCATTCCAATCCATTCCATTCTACTCGGGTTGATTCCATTCCATTCCATTCCATTCCATTCCATTCCATTCCAATCCATTCCATTCTACTCGGGTTGATTCCATTCCATTCCATTCCATTCCATTCCATTCCATTCCATTCCATTCCATTCCATTCAATTCCATTCCATTCCATTCCTTTCCATTCCATTCTATACCATTCCATTCCATTCGATTCCATTCGTTTCCATTCGATTCCATTCCATTCCATTCCATTAAATTCCATTCCATTCCATTCCATTCCATTCCATTCCATTCCATTCCATTCCATTCCGTTCTACTCGGGTTGATTCCATTCCATTCCATTCCATTCCATTCCGTTCCATTCCATTCCATTCCATTCCATTCCATTCAATTCCATTCCATTCCATTCCATTCCAATCCTGTCCATTCTACTCGGGTTGATTTGATTCCATTCCATTCCATTCCATTCCATTCCATTCCATTCCATTCCATTCCATTCCATTCCATTCAGTTCTATTCCATTCCATTCGATTCCATTCCATTCCATTCCAATCCATTCCATTCAACTAGGGTTGATTTGATTCCATTCCATTCCATTCCATTCCATTCCATTCCATTCGATTCCATTCGATTCCATTCCATTCCATTCCATTAAATTCCATTCCATTCCATTCCATTCCTTTGCATTCCATTCCATTCCATTCCATTCCATTCCGTTCTACTCGGGTTGATTCCATTCCATTCCATTCCATTCCATTCCATTCCATTCCATTCCATTCCATTCCATTCCATTCCATTCCATTCCATTCCATTCCATTCCGTTCCATTCCAATCCACTCCATTCTACTCGGGTTGATTCCATTCCATTCCATTCCATTCCATTCCATTCCAATCCATTCCATTCTACTCGGGTTGATTCCATTCCATTCCATTCCATTCCATTCCATTCCATTCCATTCCGTTCCATTCCAATCCATTCCATTCTACTCGGGTTGATTCCATTCCATTCCATTCCATTCCATTCCATTCCATTCCATTCCAATCCATTCCATTCTACTCGGGTTGATTCCATTCCATTCCATTCCATTCCATTCCATTCCATTCCATTCCGTTCCATTCCATTCCAATCCATTCCATTCAACTCGGGTTGATTCCATTCAATTCCATTCCATTCCATTCCATTCCATTAAATTTTATTCCATTCCATTCCATTCCATTCCTTTCCATTCCATTCCATTCCATTACGTTCTACTCGGGTTGATTTCATTCCATTCCATTCCATTCCATTCCATTCCATTCCATTCCATTCCATTCCTTTCGATTCCATACAATTCCATTCCATTCCATTCCATTCCAATCCATTCCGTTCTACTCGGGTTGATTCCATTCCATCCCATTCCATTCCATTCCATTCCATTCCATTTCAATCCATTCCATTCTCCTCGGGTTGATTCCATTCCATTCCATTCCATTCCATTCCATTCCAGTCCATTCCAATCCATTCCATTCTACTCGGGTTGATTCCATTCCATTCCATTCCATTCCATTCCATTCCATTCCATTCCATTCCATTCCATTCCATTCCATTCCTTTCGATTCCATTCCATTCCATTCCATTCCATTCCATTCCATTCCATTCCATTCCATTCCATTCCATTCCATTCCATTCCATTCCATTCCATTCTATTGCATTCCATTCCATTCCATTCCATTCTGTTCTACTCGGGTTGATTCCAATCTATTCCATTCCATTCCATTCCGTTACATTCCATTCCATTCCATTCCACTCGATTCCATTTCAATCCATTCCATGCTACTCGGGTTGATTCCATTCCATTCCATTTGATTCCATTCCATTCCATTCCATTCCATTCCATTCCATTCCATTCCATTCTGTTCTACTCGGGTTGATTCCAATCTATTCCATTCCATTCCATTCCGTTACATTCCATTCCATTCCATTCCACTCGATTCCATTTCAATCCATTCCATGCTACTCGGGTTGATTCCATTCCATTCCATTTGATTCCATTCCATTCCATTCCATTCCATTCCATTCCATTCCATTCCATTCGGTTCCATTCGGTTCCATTCGATTACATTCCATTTCAATCCATTCCATTCCATTCCATTAAATTTTATTCCATTCCATTCCATTCCATTCCTTTCCTTTCCATTCCATTCCATTCCATTCCATTACGTTCTACTCGGGTTGATTTCATTCCATTCCATTCCATTCCATTCCATTCCATTCCATTCCATTCCATTCCACTCGATTCCATTTCAATCCATTCCATGCTACTCGGGTTGATTCCATTCCATTCCATTTGATTCCATTCCATTCCATTCCATTCCATTCCATTCCATTCCATTCCATTCTGTTCTACTCGGGTTGATTTCATTCTATTCCATTCCATTCCATTCCCTTCCATTCCATTCCATTCAATTCCATTCGATTCCAATCCATTCCATTCCTTTAAATTCCATTCCATTCCATTCCATTCCATTCCATTCCATTCCATTCCATTCCATTCCATTCCATTCCATTCCGTTCTACTCGGGTTGATTCCATTCCATTCCATTCCATTCCATTCCATTCCATTCCATTCCATTCCATTCCAATCCATTCCATTCCAATCCATTCCATTCTACTCGGGTAGATTCCATTCCATTACATTCCTTTCCAATCCATTCCATTCCATTCCATTCGATTCCATTCGATTCCATTCCATTCCATTCCATTAAATTCCATTCCATTCCATTCCATTCCATTCCATTCCATTCCATTCCATTCCATTCCATTCCATTCCATTCTACTCGGGTTGATTCCATTCCATTCCATTCCATTCCATTCCATTCCATTCAATTCCATTCCATTCCATTCCATTCCATTCCATTCCATTCCATTGCATTCCAATCCATTCCATTCTACTCGGGTTGATTTGATTCCATTCCATTCCATTCCATTCCATTTCATTCCATTCCATTCGATTCCATTCCATTCCAATCCATTCCATTCCATTCCATTCCATTTCATTCCATTCCATTCCATTCCATTCCATTCGATTCCATTCCATTCCATTCCGTTCCATTCCTTTCTATTCGATTCCATTCCATTCCATTCCATTCCATTCCATTCCATTCCATTCCATTCCATTCCATTCCATTCTACTCGGGTTCATTCCATTCCATTCCATTCCATTGCATTCTATTCCATTGAATTCCCTTCCTTTCTATTCCATTCCATTCCATTCCATTCCATTCCGTTCTACTCGGGTTGATTCCATTCCATTCCATTCCATTCCTTTCCATTCCATTCCATTCCATTCCATTCCATTCCATTCCATTCCATTCCATTCCATTCCATTCCATTCCATTCCAATCCATTCCATTCTACTCGGGTTCATTCCATTCCATTCCATTCCATTCCATTCCATTCCATTCCATTCCATTCCATTCGGTTCCATTCGGTTCCATTCGATTACATTCCATTTCAATCCATTCCATTCCATTCCGTTCCGTTCCGTTCCGTTTCGTTCGTTCCGTTCTATTCGGGTTGATTCCATTCTATTCCACTCCATTCCATTCGATTCCATTGGTTTCCATTCGATTCCATTCCATTCCATTCCATTCTATTCTATTGAATTCCATTCCATTCCATTCCATTCCATTGTATTCCAATCCATTCCTTTCTACTCGGGTTGATTCCATTCCATTCCATTCCGTTCCACTCCATTCCATTCCTTTCCATTCCATTCCATTTCATTGCATTTCAATCCATTCCATTCTACTCGGGTTGATTCCATTCCATTCCATTCCATTCCATTCCATTCCATTCCATTCCATTCCAATCCATTCCATTCTACTCGGGTTGATTCCATTCCATTCCTTTCCATTCCATTCCATTCCATTCCATTCCATTCCATTCCATTCCGTTCCGTTCCGTTCCGTTCCGTTCCATTCCATTCCATTCCATTCCATTCCATTCCATTCCGTTCTACTCGGGTTGATTCCATTCCATTCCATTCCATTCCATTCCATTCCATTCGATTCCATTCCAATCCATTCCATTCCAATCCATTCCATTCTAATCGGGTAGATTCCATTCCATTCCATTCCATTCCATTCCATTGCATTCCATTCCATTCCATTCCATTCCAATCCATTCCATTCTACTCGGGTTGATTCCATTCCATTCCATTCCATTCCATTCCATTCCATTCCATTCCATTCCATTCCATTCCATTCCATTCTATACCATTCCATTCCATTCGATTCCATTCGTTTCCATTCGAATCAATTCCATTCCATTCCATTAAATTCCATTCCATTCCATTCCATTCCATTCCATTCCATTCCATTCCATTCCATTCCATTCCATTCCGTTCTACTCGGGTTGATTCCATTCCATTCCATTCCATTCCATTCCATTCCATTCCATTCCATTCCATTCCATTCGATTCCATTCAATTCCATTCCATTCCATTCCATTCCAATCCAGTCCATTCTACTCGGGTTGATTTGATTCCATTCCATTCCATTCCATTCCATTCCATTCCATTCCATTCCATTCCATTCCATTCCATTCCATTCCAATCCATTCCATTCAACTCGGGTTGAATTGATTCCATTCCATTCCATTCCATTCCATTCCATTCCATTCCATTCCATTCCATTCCATGATTCCATTCCATTCCATTCCATTAAATTCCATTCCATTCCATTCCATTCCATTCCATTCCATTCCATTCCATTCCATTCCATTCCGTTCTACTCGGGTTGATTCCATTCCATTCCATTCCATTCCATTCCATTCCATTCCATTCCATTCAATTCCATTCCATTCCATTCCGTTCCATTCCAATCCACTCCATTCTACTCGGGTTGATTCCTTTCCATTCCATTCCATTCCATTCCATTCCAATCCATTCCATTCTACTCGGGTTGATTCCATTCCATTCCATTCCATTCCATTCCATTCCATTCCATTCCGTTCCATTCCAATCCATTCCATTCTACTCGGGTTGATTCCATTCCATTCCATTCCATTCCATTCCATTCCATTCCATTCCATTCCAATCCATTCCATTCTACTCGGGTTGATTCCATTCCATTCCATTCCATTCCATTCCATTCCATTCCATTCAATTCCATTCCATTCCATTCCTTTCCATTCCATTCTATACCATTCCATTCCATTCGATTCCATTCGTTTCCATTCGATTCCATTCCATTCCATTCCATTAAATTCCATTCCATTCCATTCCATTCCATTCCATTCCATTCCATTCCATTCCATTCCGTTCTACTCGGGTTGATTCCATTCCATTCCATTCCATTCCATTCCGTTCCATTCCATTCCATTCCATTCGATTCCATTCAATTCCATTCCATTCCATTCCATTCCAATCCTGTCCATTCTACTCGGGTTGATTTGATTCCATTCCATTCCATTCCATTCCATTCCATTCCATTCCATTCCATTCCATTCCGTTCCATTCCATTCCATTCGATTCCATTCCATTCCATTCCAATCCATTCCATTCAACTCGGGTTGATTTGATTCCATTCCATTCCATTCTATTCCATTCCATTCCATTCGATTCCATTCGATTCCATTCCATTCCATTCCATTAAATTCCATTCCATTCCATTCCATTCCATTCCATTCCATTCCATTCCATTCCATTCCATACCGTTCTACTCGGGTTGATTCCATTCCTTTCCATTCCATTCCATTCCATTCCATTCCATTCCATTCCATTCCATTCAATTCCATTCCATTCCATTCCGTTCCATTCCAATCCACTCCATTCTACTCGGGTTGATTCCATTCCATTCCATTCCATTCCATTCCATTCGAATCCATTCCATTCTACTCGGGTTGATTCCATTCCATTCCATTCCATTCCATTCCATTCCATTCCATTCCGTTCCATTCCAATCCATTCCATTCTACTCGGGTTGATTCCATTCCATTCCATTCCATTCCATTCCATTCCATTCCATTCCATTCCATTCCATTCCAATCCATTCCATTCTACTCGGGTTGATTCCATTCCATTCGATTCCATTCCATTCCATTCCATTCCATTCCATTCCATTCCATTCCATTCCAATCCATTCCATTCAACTCGGGTTGATTCCATTCAATTCCATTCCCTTCCATTCCATTCCATTAAATTTTATTCCATTCCATTCCATTCCATTCCTTTCCATTCCATTCCATTCCATTACGTTCTACTCGGGTTTATTTCATTCCATTCCATTCCATTCCATTCCATTCCATTCCATTCCATTCCATTCCATTCCATTCCATTCCATTCCTTGCGATTCCATACAATTCCATTCCATTCCATTCCATTCCAATCCATTCCGTTCTACTCGGGTTGATTCCATTCCATCCCATTCCATTCCATTCCATTCCATTCCATTTCAATCCATTCCATTCTCCTCGGGTTGATTCCATTCCATTCCATTCCATTCCATTCCATTCCAGTCCATTCCAATCCATTCCATTCTACTCGGGTTGATTCCATTCCATTCCATTCCATTCCATTCCATTCCATTCCATTCCATTCCTTTCGATTCCATTCCATTCCATTCCATTCCATTCCATTCCATTCCATTCCATTCCATTCCATTCCATTCCATTCCATTCCATTCCATTCTATTGCATTCCATTCCATTCCATTCCATTCTGTTCTACTCGGGTTGATTCCAATCTATTCCATTCCATTCCATTCCGTTACATTCCATTCCATTCCATTCCATTCCATTCCGTTCCATTCCATTCCATTCCATTCCTTTCCAGTCCATTCCAATCCATTCCATTCTACTCGGGTTGATTCCATTCCATTCCATTCCATTCCATTCCATTCCATTCCAATCCATTCCATTCTACTTGTGTTGATTCCATTCCATTCCATTCCATTCCATTCCATTCCATTCCATTCCATTCCATTCCCTTCGGTTCCATTCCATTCCATTCCATTCCATTAAATTTTATTGCATTCCATTCCATTCCATTCCATTCCTTTCCTTTCCATTCCATTCCATTCCATTCCATTACGTTCTACTCGGGTCGATTTCATTCCATTCCATTCCATTCCATTCCATTCCATTCCATTCCATTCCACTCGATTCCATTCTATTCCATTCCATTCGATTCCATTCCATTCCATTCCATTCCAATCCATTCCGTTCTACTCGGGTTGATTCCATTCCATTCCATTCCATTCCATTCGATTCCATTCCATTCCATTTCAATCCATTCCATTCTACTCGGGTTGATTCCATTCCATTCCATTCCATTCCATTCCATTCCATTCCATTCCATTCCATTCCAATCCATTCCATTCTACTCGGGTTGATTCCATTCCATTCCATTCCATTCCATTCCATTCCATTCCATTCCATTCCATTCCATTCCAATCCAATCCATTCCATTCAACTCGGGTTGATTCCATTCAATTCCATTCCATTCCATTCCATTCCATTAAATTTTATTCCATTCCATTCCATTCCATTCCTTTCCATTCCATTCCATTCCATTCCATTCCATTACGTTCTACTCGGGTTGATTTCATTCCATTCCATTCCATTCCATTCCATTCCATTCCATTCCATTCCATTCCATTCCTTTCGATTCCATACGATTCCATTCCATTCCATTCCATTCCAATCCATTCCGTTCTACTCGGGTTGATTCCATTCCATTCCATTCCATTCCATTCGATTCCATTCCATTCCATTTCAATCCATCCCATTCTACTCGGGTTGATTCCATTCCATTCCATTCCATTCCATTCCATTCCTTTCCATTCCATTCCTTTCCAGTCCATTCCTATCCATTCCATTCTACCCGGGTTGATTCCATTCCGTTCCATTCCATTCCATTCCATTCCATTCCATTCCATTCCTTTCGATTCCATTCCATTCCATTCCATTCAATTCCATTCCATTCCATTCCATTCCATTCCATTCTATTGCATTGCATTCCATTCCATTCCATTCCGTTCCATTCCATTCCATTCCATTCCATTCCATTCCATTCCATTCCATTCCATTCCATTCCATTCCATTCTACTCGGGTTGATTCCATTCCATTCCATTCCATTCCATTCCATTCCATTCCATTCCATTCGATTCCATTCCATTCCATTCCATTCCATTCCATTCCATTAAATTTTATTCCATTCCATTCCATTCCATTCCTTTCCTTTCCATTCCATTCCATTCCATTCCATTCCATTCCATTCGATTCCATTCCATTCAATTCCATTCCAATCCATTCCGTTCTACTCGGGTTGATTCCATTCCATTCAATTCCATTCCATTCCATTCCATTCCATTCCATTCCATTCCATTCCATTCCATTCGATTCCATTCGATTCCATTCCATTCCATTCCTTTAAATTCCCTTCCATTCCATTCCATTCCATTAAATTCCATTGCATTCCATTCCATTCCATTCCATTCCGTTCTACTCGGGTTGATTCCATTCCATTCTATTACATTCCATTCCATTCCATTCCATTCCATTCCATTCCATTCGATTCCATTCGATTCCATTCCATTCCATTCCATTCCATTCCATTCCATTCCATTCCATTCCATTCCATTCGATTCCATTCCATTCCATTCCATTCCAATCCATTCCATTCTACTCGGGTTGATTCCATTCCATTCCATTCCATTCCATTCCATTCCATTCCATTCCATTCCATTCCATTCCATTCCATTCCATTCCATTCCATTCCATTCCATTCCATTCAATTCCATTCCATTCCATTCCATTTGATTCCATTCCATTCCATTCCAATCCATTCCATTCTACTCGGGTTGATTTGATTCCATTCCATTCCATTCCATTCCATTCCATTCCATTCCATTCCAGTCCAGTCCAGTCCATTCCAATCCATTCCATTCTACTCGGGTTTATTCCATTCCATTCCATTCCATTCCATTCCATTCCATTCCATTCCATTCCAATCCATTCCATTCTACTCGGGTTGATTCCATTCCATTCCATTCCATTCTATTCCACTCCATTCCATTTCATTCCATTCCATTCCATTCCATTCCATTCCATTCCATTCCATTCCATTCCATTCCATTCCATTCCATTCCAATCCATTCCGTTCTACTCGGGTTGATTTGATTCCATTCCATTCCATTCCATTCCATTCCATTCCATTCCATTCCATTCCATTCCAGTCCATTCCAATCCATTCCATTCTACTCGGCTTGATTTGATTCCATTCCATTCCATTCCATTCCATTCCAGTCCATTCCAATCCATTCCATTCTTCTCGGGTTGATTCCATTCCATTCCATTCCATTCCATTCCATTCCATTCCGTTCTACTCTGGTTGAATTCATTCCTTTCCATTGCATTCCATTCCATTCCATTCCATTCTATGCCATTCGATTCCATTCCATTCCATTTCAATCCATTCCGTTCTACTCGGGTTGATTCCATTCCATTCCATTCCATTGCATTCCATTCCATTCCAGTCCATTCCAATCCATTCCATTCTACTCGGGTTGATTCCATTCGATTCCATTCCATTCCATTGGATTCCATTCCATTCCATTCCATTCCATTCCGTTCCATTCGATTCGATTCCATTCCATTCCAATCCATTCCATTCCATTCCATTCCATTCCATTCCATTCCTTCCCATTCCATTGGATTCCATTCCATTCCATTCCATTCCATTCCATTCCATTCCATTCCATTCCATTCCTTTCCATTCCATTCCATTCCATTCCGTTCTACTCGGGTTGATTCCATTCTATTCCATTCCATTCCATTCGATTCCATTCCATTCCATTCCAATCCAATCCATTCCATTCCATTCCATTCCGTTCGATTCCATTCCATTCCATTCCAATCCAATCCATTCCATTCTACTCGGGTTGATTCCATTCCATTCCATTCCATTCCATTCCATTCCATTCCATTCCATTCCATTCCGTTCCATTCCAATCCATTCCATTCTAGTCGGGTTGATTCCATTCCATTCCATTCCATTCCATTCCATTCCATTCCAATCCATTCCATTCTACTCGGGTTGATTCCATTCCATTCAATTCCATTGCATTCCATTCCATTCCATTCCATTCCATTAAATTTTATTCCATTCCATTCCATTCCATTCCTTTCCATTCCATTCAATTCCATTACGTTCTACTCGGGTTGATTTCATTCCATTCCATTCCATTCCATTCCATTCCATTCCATTCCATTCCATTCCATTCCTTTCGATTCCATACGATTCCACTCCATTCCATTCCATTCCAATCCATTCCGTTCTACTCGGGTTGATTCCATTCCATTCCATTCCATTCCATTCCATTCCATTCCATTTCAATCCATTCCATTCTACTTGGGTTGATTCCATTCCATTCCATTCCATTCCATTCCATTCCATTCCATTCCATTCCATTCCATTACTTTCCTTTCCATTCCATTCCATTCCATTCCATTACGTTCTACTCGGGTTGATTTCATTCCATGCCATTCCATTCCATTCCAATCCAATCCATTCCGTTCTACTCGGGTTGATTCCATTCCATTCCATTCCATTCCATTCCATTCGATTCCATTCCATTCCATTTCAATCCATTCCATTCTACTCGGGTTGATTCCATTCCATTCCATTCCATTCCATTCCATTCCATTCCATTCCATTCCATTCCATTCCATTCCATTCAATTCCATTCAATTCCATTCCATTCCATTCCAATCCATTCCATTCTACTCGGGTTCATTCCATTCCATTCCATTCCATTCCATTCCATTCCATTCCATTCGGTTCCATTCGGTTCCATTCGATTACATTCCATTTCAATCCATTCCATTCCATTCCGTTTCGTTCCTTTCCGTTTCGTTCGTTCCGTTCTATTCGGGTTGATTCCATTCTATTCCCCTCCATTCCATTCGATTCCATTGGTTTCCATTCGATTCCATTCCATTCCATTCCATTCTATTCTATTGAATTCCATTCCATTCCATTCCATTCCATTGTATTCCAATCCATTCCTTTCTTCTCGGGTTGATTCCATTCCAATCCATTCAGTTCCACTCCATTCCATTCCTTTCCATTCCATTCCATTTCATTGCATTTCAATCCATTCCATTCTACTCGGGTTGATTCCATTCCATTCCATTCCATTCCATTCCATTCCATTCCACTCCATTCCAATCCATTCCATTCTACTCGGGTTGATTCCATTCCATTCCTTTCCATTCCATTCCATTCCATTCCATTCCATTCCGTTCCGTTCCGTTCCATTGCATTCCATTCCATTCCATTCCATTCCATTCCATTCCATTCCATTCCTTTCTACTCGGGTTGATTCCATTGCATTCCATTCCATTCCATTCCATTCCATTCCATTCCATTCCATTCGATTCCATTCAATTCCATTCCATTCCATTCCATTCCAATCCTGTCCATTCTACTCGGGTTGAGTTGATTCCATTCCATTCCATTCCATTCCATTCCATTCCATTCCATTCCATTCCATTCCATTCCGTTCCATTCCATTCCATTCGATTCCATTCCATTCCATTCCAATCCATTCCATTCAACTCGGGTTGATTTGATTCCATTCCATTCCATTCCATTCCATTCCATTCCATTCGATTCCATTCGATTCCATTCCATTCCATTCCATTAAATTCCATTCCATTCCATTCCATTCCATTCCATTCCATTCCATTCCATTCCATTCCATACCGTTCTACTCGGGTTGATTCCATTCCATTCCATTCCATTCCATTCCATTCCATTCCATTCCATTCCATTCCATTCCATTCAATTCCATTTCATTCCATTCCGTTCCATTCCAATCCACTCCATTCTACTCGGGTTGATTCCATTCCATTCCATTCCATTCCATTCCATTCCAATCCATTCCATTCTACTCGGGTTGATTCCATTCCATTCCATTCCATTCCATTCCATTCCATTCCATTCCGTTCCATTCCAATCCATTCCATTCTACTCGGGTTGATTCCATTCCATTCCATTCCATTCCATTCCACTCCATTCCATTCCATTCCAATCCATTCCATTCTACTCGGGTTGATTCCATTCCATTCCATTCCATTCCATTCCATTCCATTCCATTCCATTCCATTCCATTCCAATCCATTCCATTCAACTCGGGTTGATTCCATTCAATTCCATTCCATTCCATTCCATTCCATTAAATTTTATTCCATTCCATTCCATTCCATTCCTTTCCATTCCATTCCATTCCATTACGTTCTACTCGGGTTTATTTCATTCCATTCCATTCCATTCCATTCCATTCCATTCCATTCTACTGCATTCCATTCCATTCCATTCCATTCTGTTCTACTCGGGTTGATTGCAATCTATTCCATTCCATTCCATTCCGTTACATTCCATTCCATTCCATTCCATTCCATTCCGTTCCATTCCATTCCATTCCATTCCATTCCAGTCCATTCCAATCCATTCCATTCTACTCGGGTTGATTCCATTCCATTCCATTCCATTCCATTCCATTCCATTCCATTCCATTCCATTCCAATCCATTCCATTCTACTTGTGTTGATTCCATTCCATTCCATTCCATTCCATTCCATTCCATTCCATTCCCTTCGGTTCCATTCCATTCCATTCCATTCCATTCCATTCCATTAAATTTTATTCCATTCCATTCCATTCCATTCCATTCCTTTCCTTTCCATTCCATTCCATTCCATTCCATTACGTTCTACTCGGGTTGATTTCATTCCATTCCATTCCATTCCATTCCATTCCATTCCATTCCATTCCATTCCATTCCACTCGATTCCATTCCATTCCATTCCATTCGATTCCATTCCATTCCATTCCATTCCAATCCATTCCGTTCTACTCGGGTTGATTCCATTCCATTCCATTCCATTCCATTCGATTCCATTCCATTCCATTTCAATCCATTCCATTCTACTCGGGTTGATTCCATTCCATTCCATTCCATTCCATTCCATTCCATTCCATTCCATTCCAATCCATTCCATTCTACTCGGGTTGATTCCATTCCATTCCATTCCATTCCATTCCATTCCATTCCATTCCGTTCCATTCCATTCCATTCCATTCCATTCCAATCCAATCCATTCCATTCAACTCGGGTTGATTCCATTCAATTCCATTCCATTCCATTCCATTCCATTAAATTTTATTCCATTCCATTCCATTCCATTCCTTTCCATTCCATTCCATTCCATTCCATTCCATTACGTTCTACTCGGGTTGATTTCATTCCATTCCATTCCATTCCATTCCATTCCATTCCATTCCTTTCGATTCCGTACGATTCCATTCCATTCCATTCCATTCCAATCCATTCCGTTCTACTCGGGTTGATTCCATTCCATTCCATTCCATTCCATTCGATTCCATTCCATTCCATTTCAATCCATTCCATTCTACTCGGGTTGATTCCATTCCTTTCCATTCCATTCCATTCCATTCCATTCCATTCCGTTCTACTCGGGTTGATTCCATTCCATTCCATTCCATTCCATTCGATTCCATTCCATTCCATTTCAATCCATTCCATTCTACTCGGGTTGATTCCATTCCATTCCATTCCATTCCATTCCATTCCATTCCATTCCATTCCATTCAATTCCATTCAATTCCATTCCATTCCATTCCAATCCATTCCATTCTACTCGGGTTCATTCCATTCCATTCCATTCCATTCCATTCCATTCCATTCCATTCCATTCCATTCCATTCGGTTCCATTCGGTTCCATTCGATTACATTCCATTTCAATCCATTCCATTCCATTCCGTTCCGTTCCTTTCCGTTTCGTTCGTTCCGTTCTATTCGGGTTGATTCCATTCTATTCCCCTCCATTCCATTCGATTCCATTTGTTTCCATTCGATTCCATTCCATTCCATTCCATTCTATTCTATTGAATTCCATTCCATTCCATTCCATTCCATTGTATTCCAATCCATTCCTTTCTTGTCGGGTTGATTCCATTCCATTCCATTCCGTTCCATTAAATTTTATTCCATTCCATTCCATTCCATTCCTTTCCATTCCATTCCATTCCATTCCATTCCATTACGTTCTACTCGGGTTGATTTCATTCCATTCCATTCCATTCCATTCCATTCCATTCCATTCCATACCATTCCATTCCTTTCGATTCCATACGATTCCATTCCATTCCATTCCATTCCAATCCATTCCGTTCTAATCGGGTTGATTCCATTCCATTCCATTCCATTCCATTCGATTCCATTCCATTCCATTTCAATCCATTCCATTCTACTCGGGTTGATTCCATTCCATTCCATTCCATTCCATTCCATTCCATTCCATTCCATTCCTTTCCAGTCCATTCCTATCCATTCCATTCTACCCGGGTTGATTCCATTCCGTTCCATTCCATTCCATTCCATTCCATTCCATTCCTTTCGATTCCATTCCATTCCATTCCATTCCATTCCATTCCATTCCATTCCATTCCATTCCATTCTATTGCATTCCATTCCATTCCATTCCATTCCGTTCCATTCCATTCCATTCCATTCCATTCCATTCCTTTCGATTCCATTCCATTCCATTCCATTCCATTCCATTCCATTCCAGTCCATTCCAATCCATTCCATTCTACTCGAGTTGATTCCATTCCATTCCATTCCATTGCATTCCATTCCATTCCATTCCATTCCATTCCATTCCATTCCATTCTACTCGGGTTGATTCCATTCCATTCCATTCCATTCCATTCCATTCCATTCCATTCCATTCAATTCCATTCCATTCCATTCCATTCCATTCCATTCCATTAAATTTTATTCCATTCCATTCCATTCCATTCCTTTCCTTTCCATTCCATTCCATTCCATTCCATTCCATTCCATTCGATTCCATTCCATTCCATTCCATTCCAATCCATTCCGTTCTACTCGGGTTGATTCCATTCCATTCCATTCCATTCCATTCCATTCCATTCCATTCCATTCCATTCCATTCCATTCCATTCGATTCCATTCGATTCCATTCCATTCCATTCCTTTAAATTCCCTTCCATTCCATTCCATTCCATTAAATTCCATTGCATTCCATTCCATTCCATTCCATTCCGTTCTACTCGGGTTGATTCCATTCCATTCTATTCCATTCCATTCCTTTCCATTCCATTCCATTCCATTCCATTCCATTCCATTCCATTCCATTCCATTCCATTCCATTCCATTCCATTCCATTCCATTCGATTCCATTCCATTCCATTCCATTCCAATCCATTCCATTCTACTCGGGTTGATTCCATTCCATTCCATTCCATTCCATTCCATTCCATTCCATTCCATTCCATTCCATTCCATTCCATTCCATTCAATTCCATTCCATTCCATTCCATTTGATTCCATTCCATTCCATTCCAATCCATTCCATTCTACTCGGGTTGATTCCATTCCATTCCATTCCATTCCATTCCATTCCATTCCATTCCAATCCATTCCATTCTACTCGGGTTGATTCCATTCCATTCCATTCCATTCTATTCCACTCCATTCCATTTCATTCCATTCCATTCCATTCCATTCCATTCCATTCCATTCCATTCCAATCCATTCCATTCTACTCGGGTTGATTTGATTCCATTCCATTCCATTCCATTCCATTCCATTCCATTCCATTCCATTCTATTCCATTCCATTCCATTCCAGTCCATTCCAATCCATTCCATTCTACTCGGCTTGATTTGATTCCATTCCATTCCATTCCATTCCATTCCAGTCCATTCCAATCCATTCCATTCTTCTCGGGTTGATTCCATTCCATTCCATTCCATTCCATTCCATTCCATTCCGTTCTACTCTGGTTGAATTCATTCCTTTCCATTGCATTCCATTCCATTCCATTCCATTCTATGCCATTCGATTCCATTCCATTCCATTTCAATCCATTCCGTTCTACTCGGGTTGATTCCATTCCATTCCATTCCATTCCATTCCATTCCATTCCAGTCCATTCCAATCCATTCCATTCTACTCGTGTTGATTCCATTCGATTCCATTCCATTCCATTGGATTCCATTCCATTCCATTCCATTCCATTCCGTTCCATTCGATTCGATTCCATTCCATTCCAATCCATTCCATTCCATTCCATTCCATTCCATTCCATTCCTTCCCATTCCATTGGATTCCATTCCATTCCATTCCATTCCATTCCATTCCATTCCTTTCCATTCCATTCCATTCCATTCCGTTCTACTCGGGTTGATTCCATTCTATTCCATTCCATTCCATTCGATTCCATTCCATTCCATTCCAATCCAATCCGTTCCATTCCATTCCATTCCGTTCGATTCCATTCCATTCCATTCCAATCCAATCCATTCCATTCTACTCGGGTTGATTCCATTCCATTCCATTCCATTCCATTCCATTCCATTCCATTCCATTCCGTTCCATTCCAATCCATTCCATTCTAGTCGGGTTGATTCCATTCCATTCCATTCCATTCCATTCCATTCCATTCCAATCCATTCCATTCTACTCGGGTTGATTCCATTCCATTCCATTCCATTCCATTCCATTCCATTCCATTCCATTCCATTCCAATCCATTCTTTCTACTCGGGTTGATTCCATTCCATTCAATTCCATTGCATTCCATTCCATTCCATTCCATTCCATTAAATTTTATTCCATTCCATTCCATTCCATTCCTTTCCATTCCATTCAATTCCATTACGTTCTACTCTGGTTGATTTCATTCCATTCCATTCCATTCCATTCCATTCCATTCCATTCCATTCCATTCCATTCCATTCCTTTCGATTCCATACGATTCCATTCCATTCCATTCCATTCCAATCCATTCCGTTCTACTCGGGTTGATTCCATTCCATTCCATTCCATTCCATTCCATTCCATTCCATTTCAATCCATTCCATTCTACTTGGGTTGATTCCATTCCATTCCATTCCATTCCATTCCATTCCATTCCATTCCATTCCATTCCATTACTTTCCTTTCCATTCCATTCCATTCCATTCCATTACGTTCTACTCGGGTTGATTTCATTCCATGCCATTCCATTCCATTCCAATCCAATCCATTCCGTTCTACTCGGGTTGATTCCATTCCATTCCATTCCATTCCATTCCATTCGATTCCATTCCATTCCATTTCAATCCATTCCATTCTACTCGGGTTGATTCCATTCCATTCCATTCCATTCCATTCCATTCCATTCCATTCCATTCCATTCCATTCCATTCAATTCCATTCCATTCCATTCCAATCCATTCCATTCTACTCGGGTTCATTCCATTCCATTCCATTCCATTCCATTCCATTCCATTCCATTCCATTCGGTTCCATTCGGTTCCATTCGATTACATTCCATTTCAATCCATTCCATTCCATTCCGTTTCGTTCCTTTCCGTTTCGTTCGTTCCGTTCTATTCGGGTTGATTCCATTCTATTCCCCTCCATTCCATTCGATTCCATTGGTTTCCATTCGATTCCATTCCATTCCATTCCATTCTATTCTATTGAATTCCATTCCATTCCATTCCATTCCATTGTATTCCAATCCATTCCTTTCTTCTCGGGTTGATTCCATTCCAATCCATTCCGTTCCACTCCATTCCATTCCTTTCCATTCCATTCCATTTCATTGCATTTCAATCCATTCCATTCTACTCGGGTTGATTCCATTCCATTCCATTCCATTCCATTCCATTCCACTCCATTCCAATCCATTCCATTCTACTCGGGTTGATTCCATTCCATTCCTTTCCATTCCATTCCATTCCATTCCATTCCATTCCGTTCCGTTCCGTTCCGTTACATTCCATTCCATTCCATTCCATTCCATTCCATTCCATTCCTTTCTACTCGGGTTGATTCCATTGCATTCCATTCCATTCCATTCCATTCCATTCCATTCCATTCCATTCGATTCTATTCAATTCCATTCCATTCCATTCCATTCCAATCCTGTCCATTCTACTCGGGTTGATTTGATTCCATTCCATTCCATTCCATTCCATTCCATTCCATTCCATTCCATTCCATTCCATTCCATTCCGTTCCATTCCATTCCATTCGATTCCATTCCATTCCATTCCAATCCATTCCATTCAACTCGGGTTGATTTGATTCCATTCCATTCCATTCCATTCCATTCCATTCCATTCCATTCGATTCCATTCGATTCCATTCCATTCCATTCCATTAAATTCCATTCCATTCCATTCCATTCCATTCCATTCCATTCCATTCCATTCCATTCCATACCGTTCTACTCGGGTTGATTCCATTCCATTCCATTCCATTCCATTCCATTCCATTCCATTCCATTCCATTCCATTCCATTCCATTCAATTCCATTGCATTCCATTCCGTTCCATTCCAATCCACTCCATTCTACTCGGGTTGATTCCATTCCATTCCATTCCATTCCATTCCATTCCAATCCATTCCATTCTACTCGGGTTGATTCCATTCCATTCCATTCCATTCCATTCCATTCCATTCCATTCCGTTCCATTCCAATCCATTCCATTCTACTCGGGTTGATTCCATTCCATTCCATTCCATTCCATTCCACTCCATTCCATTCCATTCCAATCCATTCCATTCTACTCGGGTTGATTCCATTCCATTCCATTCCATTCCATTCCATTCCATTCCATTCCATTCCATTCCATTCCAATCCATTCCATTCAACTCGGGTTGATTCCATTCAATTCCATTCCATTCCATTCCATTCCATTAAATTTTATTCCATTCCATTCCATTCCATTCCTTTCCATTCCATTCCATTCCATTACGTTCTACTCGGGTTTATTTCATTCCATTCCATTCCATTCCATTCCATTCCATTCCATTCCATTCCATTCCATTCCATTCTACTGCATTCCATTCCATTCCATTCCATTCTGTTCTACTCGGGTTGATTGCAATCTATTCCATTCCATTCCATTCCGTTACATTCCATTCCATTCCATTCCATTCCATTCCGTTCCATTCCATTCCATTCCATTCCATTCCAGTCCATTCCAATCCATTCCATTCTACTCGGGTTGATTCCATTCCATTCCATTCCATTCCATTCCATTCCATTCCATTCCATTCCATTCCATTCCATTCCATTCCAATCCATTCCATTCTACTTGTGTTGATTCCATTCCATTCCATTCCATTCCATTCCATTCCATTCCATTCCCTTCGGTTCCATTCCATTCCATTCCATTCCATTCCATTCCATTAAATTTTATTCCATTCCATTCCATTCCATTCCATTCCTTTCCTTTCCATTCCATTCCATTCCATTCCATTACGTTCTACTCGGGTTGATTTCATTCCATTCCATTCCATTCCATTCCATTCCATTCCATTCCATTCCACTCGATTCCATTCCATTCCATTCCATTCGATTCCATTCCATTCCATTCCATTCCAATCCATTCCGTTCTACTCGGGTTGATTCCATTCCATTCCATTCCATTCCATTCGATTCCATTCCATTCCATTTCAATCCATTCCATTCTACTCGGGTTGATTCCATTCCATTCCATTCCATTCCATTCCATTCCATTCCATTCCAATCCATTCCATTCTACTCGGGTTGATTCCATTCCATTCCATTCCATTCCATTCCATTCCATTCCATTCCATTCCATTCCATTCCATTCCAATCCAATCCATTCCATTCAACTCGGGTTGATTCCATTCCATTCCATTCCATTCCATTCCATTCCATTAAATTTTATTCCATTCCATTCCATTCCATTCCTTTCCATTCCATTCCATTCCATTCCATTCCATTACGTTCTACTCGGGTTGATTTCATTCCATTCCATTCCATTCCATTCCATTCCATTCCATTCCATTCCATTCCTTTCGATTCCGTACGATTCCATTCCATTCCATTCCATTCCAATCCATTCCGTTCTACTCGGGTTGATTCCATTCCATTCCATTCCATTCCATTCGATTCCATTCCATTCCATTTCAATCCATTCCATTCTACTCGGGTTGATTCCATTCCATTCCATTCCATTCCATTCCATTCCATTCCATTGCGTTCTACTCGGGTTGATTCCATTCCATTCCATTCCATTCCATTCGATTCCATTCCATTCCATTTCAATCCATTCCATTCTACTCGGGTTGATTCCATTCCATTCCATTCCATTCCATTCCATTCCATTCCATTCCATTCCATTCCATTCCATTCAATTCCATTCAATTCCATTCCATTCCATTCCAATCCATTCCATTCTACTCGGGTTCATTCCATTCCATTCCATTCCATTCCATTCCATTCCATTCCATTAGGTTCCATTCGGTTCCATTCGATTACATTCCATTTCAATCCATTCCATTCCATTCCGTTCCGTTCCTTTCCGTTTCGTTCGTTCCGTTCTATTCGGGTTGATTCCATTCTATTCCCCTCCATTCCATTCGATTCCATTGGTTTCCATTCGATTCCATTCCATTCCATTCCATTCTATTCTATTGAATTCCATTCCATTCCATTCCATTCCATTGTATTCCAATCCATTCCTTTCTTGTCGGGTTGATTCCATTCCATTCCATTCCGTTCCACTCCATTCCATTCCTTTCCATTCCATTCCATTTCATTGCATTTCAATCCATTCCATTCTACTCGGGTTGATTCCATTCCATTCTATTACATTCCATTCCATTCCATTCCATTCCATTCCATTCCATTCCATTCCATTCCATTCGATTCCATTCCATTCCATTCCATTCCATTCCATTCCATTCCATTCCATTCCATACCATTCGATTCCATTCGATTCCATTCCATTCCATTCCATTCCAATCCATTCCATTCTACTCGGGTTGATTCCATTCCATTCCATTCCATTCCATTCCATTCCATTCCATTCCATTCCATTCCATTCCATTCAATTCCATTCCATTCCATTCCATTTGATTCCATTCCATTCCATTCCAATCCATTCCATTCTACTCGGGTTGATTTGATTCCATTCCATTCCATTCCATTCCATTCCAGTCCAGTCCAGTCCATTCCAATAAATTCCATTCTACTCGGGTTGATTCCATTCCATTCCATTCCATTCCATTCCATTCCATTCCATTCCATTCCAATCCATTCCATTCTACTCGGGTTGATTCCATTCCATTCCATTCCATTCTATTCCACTCCATTCCATTTCATTCCATTCCATTCCATTCCATTCCATTCCATTCCATTCCATTCCATTCCATTCCAATCCATTCCATTCTACTCGGGTTGATTTGATTCCATTCCATTCCATTCCATTCCATTCCATTCCATTCCATTGCATTCCAGTCCATTCCAATCCATTCCATTCTACTCGGCTTGATTTGATTCCTTTCCATTCCATTCCATTCCATTCCAGTCCATTCCAATCCATTCCATTCTTCTCGGGTTGATTCCATTCCATTCCATTCCATTCCATTCCATTCCATTCCATTCCGTTCTACTCTGGTTGAATTCATTCCTTTCCATTGCATTCCATTCCATTCCATTCCATTCTATGCCATTCGATTCCATTCCATTCCATTCCATTCCATTCCAATCCATTCTGTTCTACTCGGGTTGATTCCATTCCATTCCATTCCATTCCATTCGATTCCATTCCATTCCATTTCAATCCATTCCATTCTACTCGGGTTGATTCCATTCCATTCCATTCCATTCCATTCCATTCCATTCCATTCCATTCCATTCCATTCCATTCCATTCCTTTCCATTCCATTCAATTCCATTCCATTCCATTCCATTCCATTCCAGTCCATTCCATTCTACTCGGGTTGATTCCATTCCATTGCGTTCCATTCCATTCCATTCCATTCCAGTCCATTCCAATCCATTCCATTCTACTCGGGTTGATTCCATTCCATTCCATTCCATTCCATTACATTCCATTCCAATCCATTCCATTCTACTCGGGTTGATTCCATTCCATTCCATTCCATTCCATTCCATTCCATTCCATTCCATTCCATTCCATTAAATTTTATTCCATTCCATTCCATTCCATTCCTTTCCTTTCCATTCCATTCCATTCCATTCCATTACGTTCTACTCGGGTTGATTTCATTCCATTCCATTCCATTCCATTCCATTCCATTCCATTCCATACCATTCCATTCGATTCCATTCCATTCCATTTCAATCCATTCCATTCTACTCTGGTTGATTCCATTCCATTCCATCTGATTCCATTCCATTCCATTCCATTCCATTCCATTCCATTCTGTTCTACTCGTGTTGATTTCATTCTATTCCATTCCATTCCATTCCCTTCCATTCCATTCCATTCAATTCCATTCGATTCCAATCCATTCCATTCCATTAAATTCCATTCCATTCCATTCCATTCCATTCCATTCCATTCCATTCCATTCCATTCCGTTCTACTCGGGTTGATTCCATTCCATTCCATTCCATTCAATTCCATTCCATTCGATTCCATTCCATTCCATTCCATTCCATTCCAATCCATTCCAATCCATTCCATTCTACTCGGGTTCATTCCATTCCATTCCATTCCATTCCATTCCATTCCATTCCATTCCATTCCATTCCATTCCATTCGGTTCCATTCGGTTCCATTCGATTCCATTCCATTTCAATCCATTCCATTCCATTCCGTTCCGTTCCGTTCCGTTTCGTTCGTTCCGTTCTATTCGGGTTGATTCCATTCTATTCCACTCCATTCCATTCGATTCCATTGGTTTCCATTCGATTCCATTCCATTCCATTCCATTCTATTCTATTGAATTCCATTCCATTCCATTCCATTCCATTGTATTCCAATCCATTCCTTTCTACTCGGGTTGATTCCATTACATTCCATTCCGTTCCACTCCATTCCATTCCTTTCCATTCCTTTCCATTTCATTGCATTTCAATCCATTCCATTCTACTCGGGTTGATTCCATTCCATTCCATTCCATTCCATTCCATTCCATTCCATTCCAATCCATTCCATTCTACTCGGGTTGATTCCATTCCATTCCTTTCCATTCCATTCCATTCCATTCCATTCCATTCCATTCCATTCCGTTCCGTTCCATTCCATTCCATTCCATTCCATTCCATTCCATTCCGTTCTACTCGGGTTGATTCCATTCCATTCCATTCCATTCCATTCCATTCCATTCCATTCGATTCCATTCCAATCCATTCCATTCCAATCCATTCCATTCTACTCGGGTAGATTCCATTCCATTCCATTCCATTCCATTCCATTCCATTCCATTCCATTCCATTCCATTCCATTCCATTCCATTCCATTCCATTCCATTTGATTCCATTCGATTCCATTCCATTCCATTCCATTCCATTCCAATCCATTCCATTCTACTCGGGTTGATTCCATTCCATTCCATTCCATTCCACTCCATTCCATTCCATTCCATTCCAATCCATTCCATTCTACTCGGGTTGATTCCATTCCATTCCATTCCATTCCATTCCATTCCATTCCATTCCATTCCATTCAATTCCATTCCATTCCATTCCATTCCATTCCATTCCATTCCATTCCATTCGATTCCATTCGATTCCATTCGATTCCATTCCATTCCATTCCATTAAATTCCATTCCATTCCATTCCATTCCATTCCATTCCATTCCATTCCATTCCATTCCATTCCATTCCGTTCTACTCGGGTTGATTCCATTCCATTCCATTCCATTCCATTCGATTCCATTCCATTCCATTTCAATCCATTCCATTCTACTCGGGTTGATTCCATTCCATTCCATTCCATTCCATTCCATTCCATTCCATTCCATTCCTTTCCAGTCCATTCCTATCCATTCCATTCTACCCGGGTTGATTCCATTCCGTTCCATTCCATTCCATTCCATTCCATTCCATTCCTTTCGATTCCATTCCATTCCATTCCATTCCATTCCATTCCATTCCATTCCATTCCATTCTATTGCATTCCATTCCATTCCATTCCATTCCGTTCCATTCCATTCCATTCCATTCCATTCCATTCCTTTCGATTCCATTCCATTCCATTCCATTCCATTCCATTCCATTCCAGTCCATTCCAATCCATTCCATTCTACTCGAGTTGATTCCATTCCATTCCATTCCATTGCATTCCATTCCATTCCATTCCATTCCATTCCATTCCATTCCATTCCATTCTACTCGGGTTGATTCCATTCCATTCCATTCCATTCCATTCCATTCCATTCCATTCCATTCAATTCCATTCCATTCCATTCCATTCCATTCCATTCCATTAAATTTTATTCCATTCCATTCCATTCCATTCCTTTCCTTTCCATTCCATTCCATTCCATTCCATTCCATTCCATTCGATTCCATTCCATTCCATTCCATTCCAATCCATTCCGTTCTACTCGGGTTGATTCCATTCCATTCCATTCCATTCCATTCCATTCCATTCCATTCCATTCCATTCCATTCCATTCCATTCCATTCGATTCCATTCGATTCCATTCCATTCCATTCCTTTAAATTCCCTTCCATTCCATTCCATTCCATTAAATTCCATTGCATTCCATTCCATTCCATTCCATTCCGTTCTACTCGGGTTGATTCCATTCCATTCTATTCCATTCCATTCCTTTCCATTCCATTCCATTCCATTCCATTCCATTCCATTCCATTCCATTCCATTCCATTCCATTCCATTCCATTCCATTCCATTCCATTCCATTCCATTCCATTCCATTCCATTCCAATCCATTCCATTCTACTCGGGTTGATTCCATTCCATTCCATTCCATTCCATTCCATTCCATTCCATTCCATTCCATTCCATTCCATTCCATTCAATTCCATTCCATTCCATTCCATTTGATTCCATTCCATTCCATTCCAATCCATTCCATTCTACTCGGGTTGATTCCATTCCATTCCATTCCATTCCATTCCATTCCATTCCATTCCATTCCATTCCTATCCATTCCATTCTACTCGGGTTGATTCCATTCCATTCCATTCCATTCTATTCCACTCCATTCCATTTCATTCCATTCCATTCCATTCCATTCCATTCCATTCCATTCCATTCCAATCCATTCCATTCTACTCGGGTTGATTTGATTCCATTCCATTCCATTCCATTCCATTCCATTCCATTCCATTCCATTCTATTCCATTCCATTCCATTCCAGTCCATTCCAATCCATTCCATTCTACTCGGCTTGATTTGATTCCATTCCATTCCATTCCATTCCATTCCATTCCAGTCCATTCCAATCCATTCCATTCTTCTCGGGTTGATTCCATTCCATTCCATTCCATTCCATTCCATTCCATTCCGTTCTACTCTGGTTGAATTCATTCCTTTCCATTGCATTCCATTCCATTCCATTCCATTCTATGCCATTCGATTCCATTCCATTCCATTTCAATCCATTCCGTTCTACTCGGGTTGATTCCATTCCATTCCATTCCATTCCATTCCATTCCATTCCAGTCCATTCCAATCCATTCCATTCTACTCGTGTTGATTCCATTCGATTCCATTCCATTCCATTGGATTCCATTCCATTCCATTCCATTCCATTCCGTTCCATTCGATTCGATTCCATTCCATTCCAATCCATTCCATTCCATTCCATTCCATTCCATTCCATTCCTTCCCATTCCATTGGATTCCATTCCATTCCATTCCATTCCATTCCATTCCATTCCTTTCCATTCCATTCCATTCCATTCCGTTCTACTCGGGTTGATTCCATTCTATTCCATTCCATTCCATTCGATTCCATTCCATTCCATTCCAATCCAATCCGTTCCATTCCATTCCATTCCGTTCGATTCCATTCCATTCCATTCCAATCCAATCCATTCCATTCTACTCGGGTTGATTCCATTCCATTCCATTCCATTCCATTCCATTCCATTCCATTCCATTCCGTTCCATTCCAATCCATTCCATTCTAGTCGGGTTGATTCCATTCCATTCCATTCCATTCCATTCCATTCCATCCCAATCCATTCCATTCTACTCGGGTTGATTCCATTCCATTCCATTCCATTCCATTCCATTCCATTCCATTCCATTCCATTCCATTCCAATCCATTCTTTCTACTCGGGTTGATTCCATTCCATTCAATTCCATTGCATTCCATTCCATTCCATTCCATTCCATTAAATTTTATTCCATTCCATTCCATTCCATTCCTTTCCATTCCATTCAATTCCATTACGTTCTACTCGGGTTGATTTCATTCCATTCCATTCCATTCCATTCCATTCCATTCCATTCCATTCCATTCCATTCCATTCCTTTCGATTCCATACGATTCCATTCCATTCCATTCCATTCCAATCCATTCCGTTCTACTCGGGTTGATTCCATTCCATTCCATTCCATTCCATTCCATTCCATTCCATTTCAATCCATTCCATTCTACTTGGGTTGATTCCATTCCATTCCATTCCATTCCATTCCATTCCATTCCATTCCATTCCATTCCATTCCATTCCATTCCATTCCATTCCATTACTTTCCTTTCCATTCCATTCCATTCCATTCCATTACGTTCTACTCGGGTTGATTTCATTCCATGCCATTCCATTCCATTCCAATCCAATCCATTCCGTTCTACTCGGGTTGATTCCATTCCATTCCATTCCATTCCATTCCATTCGATTCCATTCCATTCCATTTCAATCCATTCCATTCTACTCGGGTTGATTCCATTCCATTCCATTCCATTCCATTCCATTCCATTCCATTCCATTCCATTCCATTCCATTCCATTCAATTCCATTCCATTCCATTCCAATCCATTCCATTCTACTCGGGTTCATTCCATTCCATTCCATTCCATTCCATTCCATTCCATTCCATTCCATTCGGTTCCATTCGGTTCCATTCGATTACATTCCATTTCAATCCATTCCATTCCATTCCGTTTCGTTCCTTTCCGTTTCGTTCGTTCCGTTCTATTCGGGTTGATTCCATTCTATTCCCCTCCATTCCATTCGATTCCATTGGTTTCCATTCGATTCCATTCCATTCCATTCCATTCTATTCTATTGAATTCCATTCCATTCCATTCCATTCCATTGTATTCCAATCCATTCCTTTCTTCTCGGGTTGATTCCATTCCAATCCATTCCGTTCCACTCCATTCCATTCCTTTCCATTCCATTCCATTTCATTGCATTTCAATCCATTCCATTCTACTCGGGTTGATTCCATTCCATTCCATTCCATTCCATTCCATTCCACTCCATTCCAATCCATTCCATTCTACTCGGGTTGATTCCATTCCATTCCTTTCCATTCCATTCCATTCCATTCCATTCCATTCCGTTCCGTTCCGTTCCGTTGCATTCCATTCCATTCCATTCCATTCCATTCCATTCCATTCCTTTCTACTCGGGTTGATTCCATTGCATTCCATTCCATTCCATTCCATTCCATTCCATTCCATTCCATTCGATTCTATTCAATTCCATTCCATTCCATTCCATTCCAATCCTGTCCATTCTACTCGGGTTGATTTGATTCCATTCCATTCCATTCCATTCCATTCCATTCCATTCCATTCCATTCCATTCCATTCCGTTCCATTCCATTCCATTCGATTCCATTCCATTCCATTCCAATCCATTCCATTCAACTCGGGTTGATTTGATTCCATTCCATTCCATTCCATTCCATTCCATTCCATTCGATTCCATTCGATTCCATTCCATTCCATTCCATTAAATTCCATTCCATTCCATTCCATTCCATTCCATTCCATTCCATTCCATTCCATTCCATACCGTTCTACTCGGGTTGATTCCATTCCATTCCATTCCATTCCATTCCATTCCATTCCATTCCATTCCATTCCATTCCATTCCATTCAATTCCATTGCATTCCATTCCGTTCCATTCCAATCCACTCCATTCTACTCGGGTTGATTCCATTCCATTCCATTCCATTCCATTCCATTCCAATCCATTCCATTCTACTCGGGTTGATTCCATTCCATTCCATTCCATTCCATTCCATTCCATTCCATTCCGTTCCATTCCAATCCATTCCATTCTACTCGGGTTGATTCCATTCCATTCCATTCCATTCCATTCCACTCCATTCCATTCCATTCCAATCCATTCCATTCTACTCGGGTTGATTCCATTCCATTCCATTCCATTCCATTCCATTCCATTCCATTCCATTCCATTCCATTCCATTCCAATCCATTCCATTCAACTCGGGTTGATTCCATTCAATTCCATTCCATTCCATTCCATTCCATTAAATTTTATTCCATTCCATTCCATTCCATTCCTTTCCATTCCATTCCATTCCATTACGTTCTACTCGGGTTTATTTCATTCCATTCCATTCCATTCCATTCCATTCCATTCCATTCCATTCCATTCCATTCCATTCTACTGCATTCCATTCCATTCCATTCCATTCGGTTCTACTCGGGTTGATTGCAATCTATTCCATTCCATTCCATTCCGTTACATTCCATTCCATTCCATTCCATTCCATTCCGTTCCATTCCATTCCATTCCATTCCATTCCAGTCCATTCCAATCCATTCCATTCTACTCGGGTTGATTCCATTCCATTCCATTCCATTCCATTCCATTCCATTCCATTCCATTCCATTCCATTCCATTCCATTCCAATCCATTCCATTCTACTTGTGTTGATTCCATTCCATTCCATTCCATTCCATTCCATTCCATTCCATTCCCTTCGGTTCCATTCCATTCCATTCCATTCCATTCCATTCCATTAAATTTTATTCCATTCCATTCCATTCCATTCCATTCCTTTCCTTTCCATTCCATTCCATTCCATTCCATTACGTTCTACTCGGGTTGATTTCATTCCATTCCATTCCATTCCATTCCATTCCATTCCATTCCATTCCACTCGATTCCATTCCATTCCATTCCATTCGATTCCATTCCATTCCATTCCATTCCAATCCATTCCGTTCTACTCGGGTTGATTCCATTCCATTCCATTCCATTCCATTCGATTCCATTCCATTCCATTTCAATCCATTCCATTCTACTCGGGTTGATTCCATTCCATTCCATTCCATTCCATTCCATTCCATTCCATTCCAATCCATTCCATTCTACTCGGGTTGATTCCATTCCATTCCATTCCATTCCATTCCATTCCATTCCATTCCATTCCATTCCATTCCATTCCATTCCAATCCAATCCATTCCATTCAACTCGGGTTGATTCCATTCAATTCCATTCCATTCCATTCCATTCCATTAAATTTTATTCCATTCCATTCCATTCCATTCCTTTCCATTCCATTCCATTCCATTCCATTCCATTACGTTCTACTCGGGTTGATTTCATTCCATTCCATTCCATTCCATTCCATTCCATTCCATTCCATTCCATTCCTTTCGATTCCGTACGATTCCATTCCATTCCATTCCATTCCAATCCATTCCGTTCTACTCGGGTTGATTCCATTCCATTCCATTCCATTCCATTCGATTCCATTCCATTCCATTTCAATCCATTCCATTCTACTCGGGTTGATTCCATTCCATTCCATTCCATTCCATTCCATTCCGTTCTACTCGGGTTGATTCCATTCCATTCCATTCCATTCCATTCGATTCCATTCCATTCCATTTCAATCCATTCCATTCTACTCGGGTTGATTCCATTCCATTCCATTCCATTCCATTCCATTCCATTCCATTCCATTCCATTCCATTCCATTCAATTCCATTCAATTCCATTCCATTCCATTCCAATCCATTCCATTCTACTCGGGTTCATTCCATTCCATTCCATTCCATTCCATTCCATTCCATTCCATTAGGTTCCATTCGGTTCCATTCGATTACATTCCATTTCAATCCATTCCATTCCATTCCGTTCCGTTCCTTTCCGTTTCGTTCGTTCCGTTCTATTCGGGTTGATTCCATTCTATTCCCCTCCATTCCATTCGATTCCATTGGTTTCCATTCGATTCCATTCCATTCCATTCCATTCTATTCTATTGAATTCCATTCCATTCCATTCCATTCCATTGTATTCCAATCCATTCCTTTCTTGTCGGGTTGATTCCATTCCATTCCATTCCGTTCCACTCCATTCCATTCCTTTCCATTCCATTCCATTTCATTGCATTTCAATCCATTCCATTCTACTCGGGTTGATTCCATTCCATTCTATTACATTCCATTCCATTCCATTCCATTCCATTCCATTCCATTCCATTCCATTCCATTCGATTCCATTCCATTCCATTCCATTCCATTCCATTCCATTCCATTCCATTCCATACCATTCGATTCCATTCGATTCCATTCCATTCCATTCCATTCCAATCCATTCCATTCTACTCGGGTTGATTCCATTCCATTCCATTCCATTCCATTCCATTCCATTCCATTCCATTCCATTCCATTCAATTCCATTCCATTCCATTCCATTTGATTCCATTCCATTCCATTCCAATCCATTCCATTCTACTCGGGTTGATTTGATTCCATTCCATTCCATTCCATTCCATTCCAGTCCAGTCCAGTCCATTCCAATAAATTCCATTCTACTCGGGTTGATTCCATTCCATTCCATTCCATTCCATTCCATTCCATTCCATTCCATTCCAATCCATTCCATTCTACTCGGGTTGATTCCATTCCATTCCATTCCATTCTATTCCACTCCATTCCATTTCATTCCATTCCATTCCATTCCATTCCATTCCATTCCATTCCATTCCATTCCATTCCATTCCAATCCATTCCATTCTACTCGGGTTGATTTGATTCCATTCCATTCCATTCCATTCCATTCCATTCCATTCCATTGCATTCCAGTCCATTCCAATCCATTCCATTCTACTCGGCTTGATTTGATTCCTTTCCATTCCATTCCATTCCATTCCAGTCCATTCCAATCCATTCCATTCTTCTCGGGTTGATTCCATTCCATTCCATTCCATTCCATTCCATTCCATTCCATTCCGTTCTACTCTGGTTGAATTCATTCCTTTCCATTGCATTCCATTCCATTCCATTCCATTCTATGCCATTCGATTCCATTCCATTCCATTCCATTCCATTCCAATCCATTCTGTTCTACTCGGGTTGATTCCATTCCATTCCATTCCATTCCATTCGATTCCATTCCATTCCATTTCAATCCATTCCATTCTACTCGGGTTGATTCCATTCCATTCCATTCCATTCCATTCCATTCCATTCCATTCCATTCCATTCCATTCCTTTCCATTCCATTCAATTCCATTCCATTCCATTCCATTCCATTCCAGTCCATTCCATTCTACTCGGGTTGATTCCATTCCATTGCGTTCCATTCCATTCCATTCCATTCCAGTCCATTCCAATCCATTCCATTCTACTCGGGTTGATTCCATTCCATTCCATTCCATTCCATTACATTCCATTCCAATCCATTCCATTCTACTCGGGTTGATTCCATTCCATTCCATTCCATTCCATTCCATTCCATTCCATTCCATTAAATTTTATTCCATTCCATTCCATTCCATTCCTTTCCTTTCCATTCCATTCCATTCCATTCCATTACGTTCTACTCGGGTTGATTTCATTCCATTCCATTCCATTCCATTCCATTCCATTCCATTCCATACCATTCCATTCGATTCCATTCCATTCCATTTCAATCCATTCCATTCTACTCTGGTTGATTCCATTCCATTCCATCTGATTCCATTCCATTCCATTCCATTCCATTCCATTCCATTCTGTTCTACTCGTGTTGATTTCATTCTATTCCATTCCATTCCATTCCCTTCCATTCCATTCCATTCAATTCCATTCGATTCCAATCCATTCCATTCCATTAAATTCCATTCCATTCCATTCCATTCCATTCCATTCCATTCCATTCCATTCCATTCCGTTCTACTCGGGTTGATTCCATTCCATTCCATTCCATTCAATTCCATTCCATTCGATTCCATTCCATTCCATTCCATTCCATTCCAATCCATTCCAATCCATTCCATTCTACTCGGGTTCATTCCATTCCATTCCATTCCATTCCATTCCATTCCATTCCATTCCATTCCATTCCATTCCATTCGGTTCCATTCGGTTCCATTCGATTCCATTCCATTTCAATCCATTCCATTCCATTCCGTTCCGTTCCGTTCCGTTTCGTTCGTTCCGTTCTATTCGGGTTGATTCCATTCTATTCCACTCCATTCCATTCGATTCCATTGGTTTCCATTCGATTCCATTCCATTCCATTCCATTCTATTCTATTGAATTCCATTCCATTCCATTCCATTCCATTGTATTCCAATCCATTCCTTTCTACTCGGGTTGATTCCATTCCATTCCATTCCGTTCCACTCCATTCCATTCCTTTCCATTCCTTTCCATTTCATTGCATTTCAATCCATTCCATTCTACTCGGGTTGATTCCATTCCATTCCATTCCATTCCATTCCATTCCATTCCATTCCAATCCATTCCATTCTACTCGGGTTGATTCCATTCCATTCCTTTCCATTCCATTCCATTCCATTCCATTCCATTCCATTCCATTCCGTTCCGTTCCATTCCATTCCATTCCATTCCATTCCATTCCATTCCGTTCTACTCGGGTTGATTCCATTCCATTCCATTCCATTCCATTCCATTCCATTCCATTCGATTCCATTCCAATCCATTCCATTCCAATCCATTCCATTCTACTCGGGTAGATTCCATTCCATTCCATTCCATTCCATTCCATTCCATTCCATTCCATTCCATTCCATTCCATTCCATTCCATTCCATTCCATTCCATTTGATTCCATTCGATTCCATTCCATTCCATTCCATTCCATTCCAATCCATTCCATTCTACTCGGGTTGATTCCATTCCATTCCATTCCATTCCACTCCATTCCATTCCATTCCATTCCATTCCATTCCATTCCATTCCAATCCATTCCATTCTACTCGGGTTGATTCCATTCCATTCCATTCCATTCCATTCCATTCCATTCCATTCCATTCAATTCCATTCCATTCCATTCCATTCCATTCCATTCCATTCCATTCCATTCGATTCCATTCGATTCCATTCGATTCCATTCCATTCCATTCCATTAAATTCCATTCCATTCCATTCCATTCCATTCCATTCCATTCCATTCCATTCCATTCCATTCCATTCCGTTCTACTCGGGTTGATTCCATTCCATTCCATTCCATTCCATTCCATTCCATTCCATTCCATTCCATTCGATTCCATTCAATTCCATTCCATTCCATTCCATTCCAATCCAGTCCATTCTACTCGGGTTGATTTGATTCCATTCCATTCCATTCCATTCCATTCCATTCCATTCCATTCCATTCCATTCCATTCCATTCCATTAAATTCCATTCCATTCCATTCCATTCCATTCCATTCCATTCCATTCCATTCCATTCCATTCCATTCCATTCCATTCCGTTCTACTCGGGTTGATTCCATTCCATTCCATTCCATTCCATTCCATTCCATTCCATTCCATTCCATTCCATTCCATTCCATTCGATTCCATTCAATTCCATTCCATTCCATTCCGTTCCATTCCAATCCATTCCATTCTACTCGGGTTTATTCCATTCCATTCCATTCCATTCCTTTCCATTCCATTCCATTCCATTACGTTCTACTCGGGTTGATTTCATTCCATTCCATTCCATTCCATTCCATTCCATTCCATTCCATTCCATTCCATTCCTTTCGATTCCATACGATTCCATTCCATTCCATTCCATTCCAATCCATTCCGTTCTACTCGGGTTGATTCCATTCCATCCCATTCCATTCCATTCCATTGCATTCCATTTCAATCCATTCCATTCTCCTCAAGTTGATTCCATTCCATTCCATTCCATTCCATTCCATTCCATTCCATTCCATTCCATTCCATTCCATTCCAGTCCATTCCAATCCATTCCATTCTACTCGGGTTGATTCCATTCCATTCCATTCCATTCCATTCCATTCCATTCCATTCCATTCCATTCCATTCCATTCCTTTCGATTCCATTCCATTCCATTCCATTCCATTCCATTCCATTCCATTCCATTCCATTCCATTCCATTCCATTCCATTCTATTGCATTCCATTCCATTCCATTCCATTCTGTTCTACTCGGGTTGATTCCAATCTATTCCATTCCATTCCATTCCGTTACATTCCATTCCATTCCATTCCATTCCATTCCGTTCCATTCCATTCCATTCCATTCCAGTCCATTCCAATCCATTCCATTCTACTCGGGTTGATTCCATTCCATTCCATTCCATTCCATTCCATTCCATTCCATTCCAATCCATTCCATTCTACTTGTGTTGATTCCATTCCATTCCATTCCATTCCATTCCATTCCATTCCATTCGGTTCCATTCCATTCCATTCCATTCCACTCCATTCCATTAAATTTTATTCCATTCCATTCCATTCCATTCCTTTCCTTTCCATTCCATTCCATTCCATTCCATTACGTTGTACTCGGGTTGATTTCATTCCATTCCATTCCATTCCATTCCATTCCATTCCATTCCATTCCATTACATTCCATTCCACTCGATTCCATTCCATTCCATTCCATTCCATTCCATTCCATTCCATTCCATTCCAATCCATTCCGTTCTACTCGGGTTGATTCCATTCCATTCCATTCCATTCCATTCCATTCCATTCCATTCCATTCCATTTCAATCCATTCCATTCTACTCGGGTTGATTTCATTCCATTCCATTCCATTCCATTCCATTCCATTCCATTCCATTCCATTCCAATCCATTCCATTCTACTCGGGTTGATTCCATTCCATTCCATTCCATTCCATTCCATTCCATTCCATTCCATTCCATTCCATTCCATTCCAATCCATTCCATTCAACTCGGGTTGATTCCATTCAATTCCATTCCATTCCATTCCATTCCATTAAATTTTATTCCATTCCATTCCATTCCATTCCTTTCCATTCCATTCCATTCCATTCCATTCCATTACGTTCTACTCGGGTTGATTTCATTCCATTCCATTCCATTCCATTCAATTCCATTCCATTCCATTCCATTCCTTTCGATTCCATACGATTCCATTCCATTCCATTCCATTCCAATCCATTCCGTTCTACTCGGGTTGATTCCATTCCATTACATTCCATTCCATTCCATTCTATACCATTCCATTCCATTCGATTCCATTCGATTCCATTCGATTCCATTCCATTCCATTCCATTAAATTCCATTCCATTCCATTCCATTCCATTCCATTCCATTCCATTCCATTCCATTCCATTCCATTCCATTCCATTCCATTCCGTTCTACTCGGGTTGATTCCATTCCATTACATTCCATTCCATTCCATTCTATACCATTCCATTCCATTCGATTCCATTCGATTCCATTCAATTCAATTCCATTCCATTCCATTCCAATCCAGTCCATTCTACTCGGGTTGATTTGATTCCATTCCATTCCATTCCATTCCATTCCATTCCATTCCATTCCTTTCCATTCCATTCCATTCCATTCCATTCCAATCGATTCCATTCCATTCCATTCCAATCCATTCCATTCAACTCGGGTTGATTTGATTCCATTCCATTCCATTCCATTCCATTCGATTCCATTCGATTCCATTCCATTCCATTCCATTAAATTCCATTTCATTCCATTCCAGTCCATTCCATTCCATTCCATTCCATTCCATTCCGTTCTACTCGGGTTGATTCCATTCCATTCCATTCCATTCCATTCCATTCCATTCCATTCCATTCCATTCGATTCCATTCAAATCCATTCCATTCCATTCCGTTCCATTCCAATCCATTCCATTCTACTCGGGTTTATTCCATTCCATTTCATTCCATTCCATTCCATTCCATTCCATTCCATTCCAATCCATTCCATTCTACTCGGGTTGATTCCATTCCATTCCATTCCATTCCATTCCATTCCATTCCATTCCGTTCCATTCCAATCCATTCCATTATACTCGGGTTGATTCCATTCCATTCCATTCCATTCCATTCGATTCCATTCCGTTCCATTCCAATCCATTCCGTTCTACTCGGGTTGATTCCATTCCTTTCCTTTCCATTCCATTCCATTCCATTCCATTCCATTCCATTCGATTCCATTCCATTCCATTCCATTCCAATCCATTCCGTTCTACTCGGGTTGATTCCATTCCATTCCATTCCATTCCATTCCATTCCATTCCTTTCGATTCCATTCCATTCCATTCCATTCCATTCCATTCCATTCCATTCCATTCCATTCCATTCCATTCCATTCCATTCTATTGCATTCCATTCCATTCCATTCCATTCCGTTCTACTCGGGTTGATTCCAATCTATTCCATTCCATTCCATTCCGTTACATTCCATTCCATTCCATTCCATTCCATTCCGTTCCATTCCATTCCATTCCATTCCAGTCCATTCCAATCCATTCCATTCTACTCGGGTTGATTCCATTCCATTCCATTCCATTCCATTCCATTCCATTACATTCCATTCCAATCCATTCCATTCTACTCGGGTTGATTCCATTCCATTCCATTCCATTCCATTCCATTCCATTCCATTCCATTCCATTCCATTCGATTCCATTCCATTCCATTCCATTCCATTAAATTTTATTCCATTCCATTCCATTCCATTCCTTTCCTTTCCATTCCATTCCATTCCATTCCATTCCATTCGATTCCATTCCATTCCATTCCATTCCAATCCATTCCGTTCTACTCGGGTTGATTCCATTCCATTCCATTCCATTCCATTCCATTCCATTCCATTCCATTCCATTCCATTCGATTCCATTCGATTCCATTCCATTCCATTCCTTTAAATTCCCTTCCATTCCATTCCATTCCATTAAATTCCATTGCATTCCATTCCATTCCATTCCGTTCTACTCGGGTTGATTCCATTCCATTCCATTCCATTCCATTCCATTCCATTCCATTCCATTCCATTCGATTCCATTCGATTCCATTCCATTCCATTCCATTCCAATCCATTCCATTCTACTCGGGTTGATTCCATTCCATTCCATTCCATTCCATTCCATTCCATTCCATTCCATTCCATTCCATTCCATTCCATTCCATTCCATTCCAATCCATTCCATTCTACTCGGGTTGATTTGATTCCATTCCATTCCATTCCATTCCATTCCAGTCCAGTCCAGTCCATTCCAATCCATTCCATTCTACTCGGGTTGATTCCATTCCATTCCATTCCATTCCATTCCATTCCATTCCATTCCATTCCATTCCATTCCAATCCATTCCATTCTACTCGGGTTGATTCCATTCCATTCCATTCCATTCTATTCCACTCCATTCCATTTCATTCCATTCCATTCCATTTCATTCCATTCCATTCCATTCCATTCCATTCCATTCCATTCCAATCCATTCCATTCTACTCGGGTTGATTTGATTCCATTCCATTCCATTCCATTCCATTCCATTCCATTCCAGTCCATTCCAATCCATTCCATTCTACTCGGCTTGATTTGATTCCATTCCATTCCATTCCATTCCATTCCAGTCCATTCCAATCCATTCCATTCTTCTCGGGTTGATTCCATTCCATTCCATTCCATTCCATTCCATTCCATTCCATTCCATTCCGTTCTACTCTGGTTGAATTCATTCCTTTCCATTGCATTCCATTCCATTCCATTCCATTCTATGCCATTCGATTCCATTCCATCCCATTTCAATCCATTCCGTTCTACTCGGGTTGATTCCATTCCATTCCATTCCATTCCATTCCATTCCATTCCATTCCAGTCCATTCCAATCCATTCCATTCTACTCGGGTTGATTCCATTCGATTCCATTCCATTCCATTGGATTCCATTCCATTCCATTCCATTCCATTCCATTCCATTCCATTCCATTCCATTCGATTCCATTCCATTCCAATCCATTCCATTCCATTCCATTCCATTCCATTCCATTCCTTTCCATTCCATTGGATTCCATTCCATTCCATTCCATTCCATTCCATTCCATTCCATTCCATTCCTTTCCATTCCATTCCATTCCATTCCGTTCCACTCGGGTTGATTCCATTCTATTCCATTCCATTCCATTCGATTCCATTCGATTCCATTCGATTCCATTCCATTCCATTCCATTAAATTTCATTCCATTCCATTCAATTCCATTCCATTCCATTCCATTCCATTCCATTCCGTTCGATTCCATTCCATTCCATTCCAATCCAATCCATTCCATTCTACTCCGGTTGATTCCATTGCATTCCATTCCATTCCATTCCATTCCATTACGTTCCATTCCAATCCATTCCATTCTACTCGGGTTGATTCCATTCCATTCCATTCCATTCCATTCCATTCCATTCCAATCCATTCCATTCTACTCCGGTTGATTCCATTCCATTCCATTCCATTCCATTCCAATCCATTCCATTCAACTCGGGTTGATTCCATTCAATTCCATTCCATTCCATTCCATTCCATTCCATTCCATTCCATTCCATTAAATTTTATTCCATTCCATTCCATTCCATTCCTTTCCATTCCATTACGTTCTACTCGGGTTGATTTCATTCCATTCCATTCCATTCCATTCCATTCCATTCCATTCCATTCCATTCCATTCCATTCCATTCCATTCCTTTCGATTCCATACGATTCCATTCCATTCCATTCCATTCCAATCCATTCCGTTCTACTCGGGTTGATTCCATTCCATTCCATTCCATTCCATTCGATTCCATTCCATTCCATTTCAATCCATTCCATTCTACTCGGGTTGATTCCATTCCATTCCATTCCATTCCATTCCATTCAATTCCATTCCATTCCATTCCAGTCCATTCCAATCCATTCCATTCTACTCGGGTTGATTCCATTCCATTCCATTCCATTCCATTCCATTCCATTCCATTCCATTCCATTCCATTCCATTCCATTCCATTCCATTCCTTTCAATTCCATTCCATTCCATTCCATTCCATTCCATTCCATTCCATTCCATTCCATTCCATTCCATTCCATTCCATTCCATTCTATTGCATTCCATTCCATTCCATTCCATTCCGTTCTACTCGGGTTGATTCCAATCTATTCCATTCCATTCTATTCCGTTACATTCCATTCCATTCCATTCCATTCCATTCCATTCCTTTCCACTCCATTCCATTCCATTCCAGTCCATTCCAATCCATTCCATTCTACTCGGGTTGATTCCATTCCATTCCATTCCATTCCATTACATTCCATTCCAATCCATTCCATTCTACTTGGGTTGATACCATTCCATTCCATTCCATTCCATTCCATTCCATTCCATTCCATTCTATTCGATTCCATTCCATTCCATTAAATTTTATTCCATTCCATTCCATTCCATTCCTTTCCTTTCCATTCCATTCCATTCCATTCCATTACGTTGTACTCGGGTTGATTTCATTCCATTCCATTCCATTCCATTCCATTCCATTCCATTCCATTACATTCCATTCCACTCGATTCCATTCCATTCCATTCCATTCCATTCCATTCCATTCCATTCCAATCCATTCCGTTCTACTCGGGTTGATTCCATTCCATTCCATTCCATTCCATTCCATTCCATTCCATTCCATTTCAATCCATTCCATTCTACTCGGGTTGATTCCATTCCATTCCATTCCATTCCATTCCATTCCATTCCATTCCATTCCATTCCATTCCAATCCATTCCATTCTACTCGGGTTGATTCCATTCCATTCCATTCCATTCCATTCCATTCCATTCCATTCCATTCCATTCCATTCCATTCCATTCCAATCCATTCCATTCAACTCGGGTTGATTCCATTCAATTCCATTCCATTCCATTCCATTAAATTTTATTCCATTCCATTCCATTCCATTCCTTTCCATTCCATTCCATTCCATTCCATTCCATTACGTTCTACTCGGGTTGATTTCATTCCATTCCATTCCATTCCATTCAATTCCATTCCATTCCATTCCATTCCTTTCGATTCCATACGATTCCATTCCATTCCATTCCATTCCAATCCATTCCGTTCTACTCGGGTTGATTCCATTCCATTCCATTCCATTCCATTCTATACCATTCCATTCCATTCGATTCCATTCGATTCCATTCGATTCCATTCCATTCCATTCCATTAAATTCCATTCCATTCCATTCCATTCCATTCCATTCCATTCCATTCCATTCCATTCCATTCCATTCCATTCCGTTCTACTCGGGTTGATACCATTCCATTCCATTCCATTCCATTCCATTCCATTCCATTCCATTCCATTCCATTCCATTCCATTCCATTCGATTCCATTCAATTCCATTCCATTCCATTCCATTCCAATCCAGTCCATTGTACTCGGGTTGATTTGATTCCATTCCATTCCATTCCATTCCATTCCATTCCATTCCATTCCATTCCATTCCATTCCATTCCATTCCATTCGATTCCATTCCATTCCATTCCAATCCATTCCATTCAACTCGGGTTGATTTGATTCCATTCCATCCCATTCCATTCCATTCGATTCCATTCGATTCCATTCCATTCCATTCCATTAAATTCCATTTCATTCCATTCCAGTGCATTCCATTCTATTCCATTCCATTCCATTCCATTCCATTCCGTTCTACTCGGGTTGATTCCATTCCATTCCATTCCATTCCATTCCATTCCATTCCATTCCATTCCATTCCATTCCTTTCGATTCCATACGATTCCATTCCATTCCATTCCATTCCAATCCATTCCGTTCTACTCGGGTTGATTCCATTCCATTCCATTCCATTCCATTCGATTCCATCCCATTCCATTTCAATCCATTCCATTCTACTCGGGTTGATTCCATTCCATTCCATTCCATTCCATTCCATTCAATTCCATTCCATTCCATTCCAGTCCATTCCAATCCATTCCATTCTACTCGGGTTGATTCCATTCCATTCCATTCCATTCCATTCCATTCCATTCCATTCCATTCCATTCCATTCCATTCCTTTCAATTCCATTCCATTCCATTCCATTCCATTCCATTCCATTCCATTCCATTCCATTCCATTCCATTCCATTCCATTCCATTCCATTCCATTCTATTGCATTCCATTCCATTCCATTCCATTCCGTTCTACTCGGGTTGATTCCAATCTATTCCATTCCATTCTATTCCGTTACATTCCATTCCATTCCATTCCATTCCATTCCGTTCCACTCCATTCCATTCCATTCCAGTCCATTCCAATCCATTCCATTCTACTCGGGTTGATTCCATTCCATTCCATTCCATTCCATTACATTCCATTCCAATCCATTCCATTCTACTTGGGTTGATACCATTCCATTCCATTCCATTCCATTCCATTCCATTCCATTCCATTCGATTCCATTCCATTCCATTAAATTTTATTCCATTCCATTCCATTCCATTCCTTTCCTTTCCATTCCATTCCATTCCATTCCATTACGTTGTACTCGGGTTGATTTCATTCCATTCCATTCCATTCCATTCCATTCCATTCCATTCCATTCCATTCCATTACATTACATTCCATTCCATTCCATTCCATTACATTCCATTCCACTCGATTCCATTCCATTCCATTCCATTCCATTCCATTCCATTCCATTCCATTCCAATCCATTCCGTTCTACTCGGGTTGATTCCATTCCATTCCATTCCATTCCATTCCATTCCATTCCATTCCATTCCATTTCAATCCATTCCATTCTACTCGGGTTGATTCCATTCCATTCCATTCCATTGCATTCCATTCCATTCCATTCCATTCCATTCCATTCCATTCCATTCCAATCCATTCCATTCTACTCGGGTTGATTCCATTCCATTCCATTCCATTCCATTCCATTCCATTCCATTCCATTCCATTCCATTCCATTCCAATCCATTCCATTCAACTCGGGTTGATTCCATTCAATTCCATTCCATTCCATTCCATTCCATTCCATTAAATTTTATTCCATTCCATTCCATTCCATTCCTTTCCATTCCATTCCATTCCATTCCATTCCATTACGTTCTACTCGGGTTGATTTCATTCCATTCCATTCCATTCCATTCAATTCCATTCCATTCCATTCCATTCCATTCCATTAAATTCCATTCCATTCCATTCCATTCCATTCCATTCCATTCCATTCCATTCCATTCCATTCCATTCCATTCCGTTCTACTCGGGTTGATTCCATTCCATTCCATTCCATTCCATTCCATTCCATTCCATTCCATTCCATTCCATTCCATTCCATTGCATTCCATTCCATTCCATTCGATTCCATTCAATTCCATTCCATTCCATTCCATTCCAATCCAGTCCATTGTACTCGGGTTGATTTGATTCCATTCCATTCCATTCCATTCCATTCCATTCCATTCCATTCCATTCCATTCCATTCCATTCCATTCCATTCGATTCCATTCCATTCTTTCCAATCCATTCCATTCAACTCGGGTTGATTTGATTCCATTCCATCCCATTCCATTCCATTCGATTCCATTCGATTCCATTCCATTCCATTCCATTAAATTCCATTTCATTCCATTCCAGTCCATTCCATTCCATTCCATTCCATTCCATTCCATTCCATTCCGTTCTACTCGGGTTGATTCCATTCCATTCCATTCCATTCCATTCCATTCCATTCCATTCCATTCCATTCGATTCCATTCAAATCCATTCCATTCCATTCCGTTACATTCCAATCCATTCCATTCTACTCGGGTTTATTCCATTCCATTTCATTCCATTCCATTCCATTCCATTCCATTCCATTCCAATCCATTCCATTCTACACGGGTTGATTCCATTCCATTCCATTCCATTCCATTCCATTCCATTCCATTCCATTCCGTTCCATTCCAATCCATTCCATTCTACTCGGGTTGATTCCATTCTATTCCATTCCATTCCATTCCATTCCATTCCATTCCATTCCAATCCATTCCATTCTACTCGGGTTGATTCCATTCCATTCCATTCCATTCCATTCCATTCCATTCCATTCCAATCCATTCCATTCAACTCGGGTTGATTCCATTCCATTCCATTCCATTCCATTCCATTCCATTCCGTTCCATTCCAATCCATTCCATTCTACTCGGGTTGATTCCATTCCATTCCATTCCATTCCATTCCATTCCATTCCATTCCATTCCAATCCATTCCATTCTACTCGGGTTGATTCCATTCCATTCCATTCCATTCCATTCCATTCCATTCCATTCCATTCCATTAAATTTTATTCCATTCCATTCCATTCCATTCCATTCCATTCCATTCCATTCCATTCCATTCCATTACGTTCTACTCGGGTTGATTTCATTCCATTCCATTCCATTCCATTCCATTCAATTCCATTCCATTCCATTCCATTCCTTTCGATTCCATACGATTCCATTCCATTCCATTCCATTCCAACCCATTCCGTTCTACTCGGGTTGATTCCATTCCATTCCATTCCATTCCATTCGATTGCATTCCATTCCATTTCAATCCATTCCATTCTACTCGGGTTGATTCCATTCCATTCCATTCCATTCCATTCCATTCCATTCCATTCCATTCCATTCCATTCCATTCCAGTCCATTCCTATCCATTCCATTCTATTCGGGTTGATTCCATTCCGTTCCATTCCATTCCATTCCATTCCATTCCATTCCATTCCTTTCGATTCCATTCCATTCCATTCCATTCCATTCCATTCCATTCCATTCCATTCCATTCCATTCTATTGCATTCCATTCCATTCCATTCCATTCCGTTCTACTCGGGTTGATTCCAATCTATTCCATTCCATTCCATTCCGTTACATTCCATTCCATTCCATTCCATTCCATTCCGTTCCATTCCATTCCATTCCATTCCAGTCCATTCCAATCCATTCCATTCTACTCGGGTTGATTCCATTCCATTCCATTCCATTCCATTCCATTCCATTCCAATACATTCCATTCCAATCCATTCCATTCTACTCGGGTTGATTCCATTCCATTCCATTCCTTTCCATTCCATTCCATTCCATTCCATTCCATTCCATTCCATTCGATTCCATGCCATTCCATTCCATTCCATTCCATTCCATTCCATTAAATTTTATTCCATTCCATTCCATTCCATTCCTTTCCTTTCCATTCCATTCCATTCCATTCCATTCCATTCCATTCCATTCGATTCCATTCCATTCCATTCCATTCCAATCCATTCCATTCTACTCGGGTTGATTCCATTCCATTCCATTCCATTCCATTCCATTCCATTCCATTCCATTCCATTCCTTTCGATTCCATTCCATTCCATTCCATTCCATTCCATTCCATTCCATTCCATTCCATTCCATTCCATTCTATTGCATTCCATTCCATTCCATTCCATTCCGTTCTACTCGGGTTGATTCCAATCTATTCCATTCCATTCCATTCGGTTACATTCCATTCCATTCCATTCCATTCCGTTCCATTCCATTCCATTCCATTCCAGTCCATTCCAATCCATTCCATTCTACTCGGGTTGATTCCATTCCATTCCATTCCATTCCATTCCATTCCATTCCATTCCATTACATTCCATTCCAATCCATTCCATTCTACTCGGGTTGATTCCATTCCATTCCATTCCATTCCATTCCATTCCATTCCATTCCATTCCATTCCATTCCATTCCATTAAATTTTATTCCATTCCATTCCATTCCATTCCTTTCCTTTCCATTCCATTCCATTCCATTCCATTCCATTCCATTCGATTCCATTCCATTCCATTCCATTCCAATCCATTCCGTTCTACTCGGGTTTTTCCATTCCATTCCATTCCATTCCATTCCATTCCATTCCATTCCATTCCATTCCATTCCATTCGATTCCATTCGATTCCATTCCATTCCATTCCTTTAAATTCCCTTCCATTCCATTCCATTCCATTAAATTCCATTGCATTCCATTGCATTCCATTCCGTTCTACTCGGGTTGATTCCATTCCATTCCATTCCATTCCATTCCATTCCATTCCATTCCATTCCATTCCATTCGATTCCATTCGATTCCATTCCATTCCATTCCATTCCAATCCATTCCATTCTACTCGGGTTGATTCCATTCCATTCCATTCCATTCCATTCCATTCTATTCCATTCCATTCCATTCCAATCCATTCCATTCTACTCGGGTTGATTTGATTCCATTCCATTCCATTCTATTCCATTCCAGTCCAGTCCAGTCCATTCCAATCCATTCCATTCTACTCGGGTTGATTCCATTCCATTCCATTCCATTCCATTCCATTCCATTCCATTCCATTCCAATCCATTCCATTCTACTCGGGTTGATTCCATTCCATTCCATTCCATTCTATTCCACTCCATTCCATTTCATTCCATTCCATTCCATTTCATTCCATTCCATTCCATTCCATTCCATTGCATTCCATTCCAATCCATTCCATTCTACTCGGGTTGATTTGATTCCATTCCATTCCATTCCATTCCATTCCATTCCATTCCATTCCAGTCCATTCCAATCCATTCCATTCTACTCGGCTTGATTTGATTCCATTCCATTCCATTCCATTACATTCCAGTCCATTCCAATCCATTCCATTCTTCTCGGGTTGATTCCATTCCATTCCATTCCATTCCATTCCATTCCATTCCGTTCTACTCTGGTTGAATTCATTCCTTTCCATTGCATTCCATTCCATTCCATTCCATTCTATGCCATTCGATTCCATTCCATCCCATTTCAATCCATTCCGTTCTACTCGGGTTGATTCCATTCCATTCCATTCCATTCCATTCCATTCCATTCCATTCTTTCCATTCCATTCCATTCCATTCTATTGCATTCCATTCCATTCCATTCCATTCCGTTCTACTCGGGTTGATTCCAATCTATTCCATTCCATTCCATTCCGTTACATTCCATTCCATTCCATTCCATTCCATTCCGTTCCATTCCATTCCATTCCATTCCAGTCCATTCCAATCCATTCCATTCTACTCGGGTTGATTCCATTCCATTCCATTCCATTCCATTCCATTCCATTCCATTACATTCCATTCCAATCCATTCCATTCTGCTCGGGTTGATTCCATTCCATTCCATTCCATTCCATTCCATTCCATTCCATTCCATTCCATTCCATTCGATTCCATTCCATTCCATTCCATTCCATTAAATTTTATTCCATTCCATTCCATTCCATTCCTTTCCTTTCCATTCCATTCCATTCCATTCCATTCCATTCCATTCGATTCCATTCCATTCCATTCCATTCCAATCCATTCCGTTCTACTCGGGTTGATTCCATTCCATTCCATTCCATTCCATTCCATTCCATTCCATTCCATTCCATTCCATTCGATTCCATTCCATTCCATTCCTTTAAATTCCCTTCCATTCCATTCCATTCCATTAAATTCCATTGCATTCCATTCCTTCCATTCCGTTCTACTCGGGTTGATTCCATTCCATTCCATTCCATTCCATTCCATTCCATTCCATTCCATTCCATTCGATTCCATTCGATTCCATTCCATTCCAATCCATTCCATTCTACTCGGGTTGATTCCATTCCATTCCATTCCATTCCATTCCATTCCATTCCATTCCATTCCATTCCAATCCATTCCATTCTACTCGGGTTGATTCCATTCCATTCCATTCCATTCCATTCCATTCCATTCCATTCCATTCCAATCCATTCCATTCAACTCGGGTTGATTCCATTCCATTCCATTCCATTCCATTCCATTCCATTCCGTTCCATTCCATTCCATTCCATTAAATTTTATTCCATTCCATTCCATTCCATTCCATTCCATTCCATTCCATTCCATTCCATTACGTTCTACTCGGGTTGATTTCATTCCATTCCATTCCATTCCATTCAATTCCATTCCATTCCATTCCATTCCTTTCGATTCCATACGATTCCATTCCATTCCATTCCATTCCAACCCATTCCGTTCTACTCGGGTTGATTCCATTCCATTCCATTCGATTCCATTCCATTGCATTTCAATCCATTCCATTCTACTCGGGTTGATTCCATTCCATTCCATTCCATTCCATTCCATTCCATTCCATTCCATTCCATTCCATTCCATTCCAGTCCATTCCTATCCATTCAATTCTATTCGGGTTGATTCCATTCCGTTCCATTCCATTCCATTCCATTCCATTCCATTCCTTTCGATTCCATTCCATTCCATTCCATTCCATTCCATTCCATTCCATTCCATTCCATTCCATTCCATTCCATTCCATTCTATTGCATTCCATTCCATTCCATTCCATTCCGTTCCGTTCTACTCGGGTTGATTCCAATCTATTCCATTCCATTCCATTCCGTTACATTCCATTCCATTCCATTCCATTCCATTCCGTTCCATTCCATTCCATTCCATTCCAGTCCATTCCAATCCATTCCATTCTACTCGGGTTGATTCCATTCCATTCCATTCCATTCCATTCCATTCCATTCCATTACATTCCATTCCAATCCATTCCATTCTACTCGGGTTGATTCCATTCCATTCCATTCCTTTCCATTCCATTCCATTCCATTCCATTCCATTCCATTCGATTCCATTCCATTCCATTCCATTCCATTCCATTCCATTCCATTAAATTTTATTCCATTCCATTCCATTCCATTCCTTTCCTTTCCATTCCATTCCATTCCATTCCATTCCATTCCGTTCGATTCCATTCCATTCCATTCCATTCCAATCCATTCCATTCTACTCGGGTTGATTCCATTCCATTCCATTCCATTCCATTCCATTCCATTCCATTCCATTCCTTTCGATTCCATTCCATTCCATTCCATTCCATTCCATTCCATTCCATTCCATTCCATTCCATTCCATTCTATTGCATTCCATTCCATTCCATTCCATTCCGTTCTACTCGGGTTGATTCCAATCTATTCCATTCCATTCCATTCCGTTACATTCCATTCCATTCCATTCCATTCCATTCCGTTCCATTCCATTCCATTCCATTCCAGTCCATTCCAATCCATTCCATTCTACTCGGGTTGATTCCATTCCATTCCATTCCATTCCATTCCATTCCATTCCATTACATTCCATTCCAATCCATTCCATTCTACTCGGGTTGATTCCATTCCATTCCATTCCATTCCATTCCATTCCATTCCATTCCATTCCATTCCATTCGATTCCATTCCATTCCATTCCATTCAATTAAATTTTATTCCATTCCATTCCATTCCATTCCTTTCCTTTCCATTCCATTCCATTCCATTCCATTCCATTCCATTCGATTCCATTCCATTCCATTACATTCCAATCCATTCCGTTCTACTCGGGTTGATTCCATTCCATTCCATTCCATTCCATTCCATTCCATTCCATTCCATTCCATTCGATTCCATTCGATTCCATTCCATTCCATTCCTTTAAATTCCCTTCCATTCCATTCCATTCCATTAAATTCCATTGCATTCCATTCCATTCCATTCCGTTCTACTCGGGTTGATTCCATTCCATTCCATTCCATTCCATTCCATTCCATTCCATTCCATTCCATTCGATTCCATTCGATTCCATTCCATTCCATTCCATTCCAATCCATTCCATTCTACTCGGGTTGATTCCATTCCATTCCATTCCATTCCATTCCATTCCATTCCATTCCATTCCATTCGATTCCATTCGATTCCATTCCATTCCATTCCTTTAAATTCCCTTCCATTCCATTCCATTCCATTAAATTCCATTGCATTCCATTCCATTCCATTCCGTTCTACTCGGGTTGATTCCATTCCATTCCATTCCATTCCATTCCATTCCATTCCATTCCATTCCATTCCATTCGATTCCATTCGATTCCATTCCATTCCATTCCATTCCAATCCATTCCATTCTACTCGGGTTGATTCCATTCCATTCCATTCCATTCCATTCCATTCCATTCCATTCCATTCCATTCCAATCCATTCCATTCTACTCGGGTTGATTCCATTCCATTCCATTCCATTCCATTCCATTCCATTCCAATCCATTCCATTCAACTCGGGTTGATTCCATTCCATTCCATTCCATTCCATTCCATTCCATTCCGTTCCATTCCATTCCATTCCATTAAATTTTATTCCATTCCATTCCATTCCATTCCATTCCATTCCATTCCATTACGTTCTACTCGGGTTGATTTCATTCCATTCCATTCCATTCCATTCCATTCCATTCCATTCCATTCCATTCCTTTCGATTCCATACGATTCCATTCCATTCCATTCCATTCCAACCCATTCCTTTCTACTCGGGTTGATTCCATTCCGTTCCATTCCATTCCATTCGATTCCATTCCATTCCATTTCAATCCATTCCATTCTACTCGGGTTGATTCCATTCCATTCCATTCCATTCCATTCCATTCCATTCCATTCCATTCCATTCCATTCCATTCCAGTCCATTCCTATCCATTCCATTCTATTCGGGTTGATTCCATTCCGTTCCATTCCATTCCATTCCATTCCATTCCATTCCATTCCTTTCGATTCCGTTCCATTCCATTCCATTCCATTCCATTCCATTCCATTCCATTCCATTCCATTCTATTGCATTCCATTCCATTCCATTCCATTCCGTTCTACTCGGGTTGATTCCAATCTATTCCATTCCATTCCATTCCGTTACATTCCATTCCATTCCATTCCATTCCATTCCGTTCCATTCCATTCCGTTCCATTCCAGTCCATTCCAATCCATTCCATTCTACTCGGGTTGATTCCATTCCATTCCATTCCATTCCATTCCATTCCATTCCATTACATTCCATTCCAATCCATTCCATTCTACTCGGGTTGATTCCATTCCATTCCATTCCTTTCCATTCCATTCCATTCCATTCCATTCCATTCCATTCCATTCGATTCCATTCCATTCCATTCCATTCCATTCCATTCCATTCCATTAAATTTTATTCCATTCCATTCCATTCCATTCCTTTCCTTTCCATTCCATTCCATTCCATTCCATTCCATTCCATTCGATTCCATTCCATTCCATTCCATTCCAATCCATTCCATTCTACTCGGGTTGATTCCATTCCATTCCATTCCATTCCATTCCATTCCATTCCATTCCATTCCTTTCGATTCCATTCCATTCCATTCCATTCCATTCCATTCCATTCCATTCCATTCCATTCCATTCCATTCTATTGCATTCCATTCCATTCCATTCCATTCCGTTCTACTCGGGTTGATTCCAATCTATTCCATTCCATTCCTTTCCGTTACATTCCATTCCATTCCATTCCATTCCATTCCGTTCCATTCCATTCCATTCCATTCCAGTCCATTCCAATCCATTCCATTCTACTCGGGTTGATTCCATTCCATTCCATTCCATTCCATTCCATTCCATTACATTACATTCCATTCCAATCCATTCCATTCTACTCGGGTTGATTCCATTCCATTCCATTCCATTCCATTCCATTCCATTCCATTCCATTCCATTCCATTCCATTCCATTCCATTAAATTTTATTCCATTCCATTCCATTCCATTCCTTTCCTTTCCATTCCATTCCATTCCATTCCTTTCCATTCCATTCGATTCCATTCCATTCCATTCCATTCCAATCCATTCCGTTCTACTCGGGTTGATTCCATTCCATTCCATTCCATTCCATTCCATTCCATTCCATTCCATTCCATTCCATTCCATTCGATTCCATTCGATTCCATTCCATTCCATTCCTTTAAATTCCCTTCCATTCCATTCCATTCCATTAAATTCCATTGCATTCCATTCCATTCCATTCCGTTCTACTCGGGTTGATTCCATTCCATTCCATTCCATTCCATTCCATTCCATTCCATTCCATTCCATTCCATTCCATTCCATTCGATTCCATTCGATTCCATTCCATTCCATTCCATTCCAATCCATTCCATTCTACTCGGGTTGATTCCATTCCATTCCATTCCATTCCATTCCATTCCATTCCATTCCATTCCATTCCAATCCATTCCATTCTACTCGGGTTGATTTGATTCCATTCCATTCCATTCCATTCCATTCCAGTCCAGTCCAGTCCATTCCAATCCATTCCATTCTACTCGGGTTGATTCCATTCCATTCCATTCCATTCCATTCCATTCCATTCCATTCCATTCCAATCCATTCCATTCTACTCGGGTTGATTCCATTCCATTCCATTCCATTCTATTCCACTCCATTCCATTTCATTCCATTCCATTCCATTTCATTCCATTCCATTCCATTTCATTCCATTCCATTCCATTCCATTCCATTCCATTCCATTCCAATCCATTCCATTCTACTCGGGTTGATTTGATTCCATTCCATTCCATTCCATTCCATTCCATTCCATTCCATTCCAGTCCATTCCAATCCATTCCATTCTACTCGGCTTGATTTGATTCCATTCCATTCCATTCCATTCCATTCCAGTCCATTCCAATCCATTCCATTCTTCTCGGGTTGATTCCATTCCATTCCATTCCATTCCATTCCATTCCATTCCGTTCTACTCTGGTTGAATTCATTCCTTTCCATTGCATTCCATTCCATTCCATTCCATTCTATGCCATTCGATTCCATTCCATCCCATTTCAATCCATTCCGTTCTATTCGGGTTGATTCCAATCTATTCCATTCCATTCTATTCCGTTACATTCCATTCCATTCCATTCCATTCCATTCCGTTCCACTCCATTCCATTCCATTCCAGTCCATTCCAATCCATTCCATTCTACTCGGGTTGATTCCATTCCATTCCATTCCATTCCATTCCATTCCATTCCATTCCATTCCATTCCATTCGATTCCATTCCATTCCATTAAATTTTATTCCATTCCATTCCATTCCATTCCTTTCCTTTCCATTCCATTCCATTCCATTCCATTACGTTGTACTCGGGTTGATTTCATTCCATTCCATTCCATTCCATTCCATTCCATTCCATTCCATTACATTCCATTCCACTCGATTCCATTCCATTCCATTCCATTCCATTCCATTCCATTCCATTCCATTCCAATCCATTCCGTTCTACTCGGGTTGATTCCATTCCATTCCATTCCATTCCATTCCATTCCATTCCATTCCATTCCATTTCAATCCATTCCATTCTACTCGGGTTGATTCCATTCCATTCCATTCCATTCCATTCCATTCCATTCCATTCCATTCCATTCCATTCCATTCCAATCCATTCCATTCTACTCGGGTTGATTCCATTCCATTCCATTCCATTCCATTCCATTCCATTCCATTCCATTCCATTCCATTCCATTCCAATCCATTCCATTCAACTCGGGTTGATTCCATTCAATTCCATTCCATTCCATTCCATTAAATTTTATTCCATTCCATTCCATTCCATTCCTTTCCATTCCATTCCATTCCATTCCATTCCATTCCATTACGTTCTACTCGGGTTGATTTCATTCCATTCCATTCCATTCCATTCCATTCCATTCCATTCCATTCCATTCCTTTCGATTCCATACGATTCCATTCCATTCCATTCCATTCCAATCCATTCCGTTCTACTCGGGTTGATTCCATTCCATTCCATTCCATTCAATTCTATACCATTCCATTCCATTCGATTCCATTCGATTCCATTCGATTCCATTCCATTCCATTCCATTAAATTCCATTCCATTCCATTCCATTCCATTCCATTCCATTCCATTCCATTCCATTCCATTCCATTCCATTCCATTCCATTCCGTTCTACTCGGGTTGATTCCATTCCATTCCATTCCATTCCATTCCATTCCATTCCATTCCATTCCATTCCATTCCATTCAATTCCATTCCATTCCATTCCATTCCAATCCAGTCCATTCTACTCGGGTTGATTTGATTCCATTCCATTCCATTCCATTCCATTCCATTCCATTCCATTCCATTCCATTCCATTCCATTCCATTCGATTCCATTCCATTCCATTCCAATCCATTCCATTCAACTCGGGTTGATTTGATTCCATTCCATTCCATTCCATTCCATTCCATTCCATTCGATTCCATTCCATTAAATTCCATTTCATTCCATTCCAGTCCATTCCATTCCATTCCATTCCATTCCATTCCATTCCATTCCGTTCTACTCGGGTTGATTCCATTCCATTCCATTCCATTCCATTCCATTCCATTCCATTCCATTCCATTCAAATCCATTCCATTCCATTCCGTTCCATTCCAATCCATTCCATTCTACTCGGGTTTATTCCATTCCATTTCATTCCATTCCATTCCATTCCATTCCATTCCATTCCATTCCAATCCATTCCATTCTACACGGGTTGATTCCATTCCATTCCATTCCATTCCATTCCATTCCATTCCATTCCGTTCCATTCCAATCCATTCCATTCTACTCGGGTTGATTCCATTCCATTCCATTCCATTCCATTCCATTCCATTCCATTCCATTCCATTCCAATCCATTCCATTCTACTCGGGTTGATTCCATTCCATTCCATTCCATTCCATTCCATTCCATTCCATTCCAATCCATTCCATTCAACTCGGGTTGATTCCATTCCATTTCATTCCATTCCATTCCATTCCATTCCGTTCCATTCCAATCCATTCCATTCTACTCGGGTTGATTCCATTCCATTCCATTCCATTCCATTCCATTCCATTCCATTCCATTCCATTCCATTCCAATCCATTCCATTCTACTCGGGTTGATTCCATTCCATTCCATTCCATTCCATTCCATTCCATTCCATTCCATTCCATTCCATTCCATTAAATTTTATTCCATTCCATTCCATTCCATTCCATTCCATTCTACTCGGGTTGATTCCAATCTATTCCATTCCATTCTATTCCGTTACATTCCATTCCATTCCATTCCATTCCATTCCGTTCCATTCCATTCCATTCCATTCCAGTCCATTCCAATCCATTCCATTCTACTCGGGTTGATTCCATTCCATTCCATTCCATTCCATTACATTCCATTCCAATCCATTCCATTCTACTTGGGTTGATACCATTCCATTCCATTCCATTCCATTCCATTCCATTCCATTCGATTCCATTCCATTCCATTAAATTTTATTCCATTCCATTCCATTCCATTCCTTTCCTTTCCATTCCATTCCATTCCATACCATTACGTTGTACTCGGGTTGATTTCATTCCATTCCATTCCATTCCATTCCATTCCATTCCATTCCATTACATTCCATTCCACTCGATTCCATTCCATTCCATTCCATTCCATTCCATTCCATTCCATTCCATTCCAATCCATTCCGTTCTACTCGGGTTGATTCCATTCCATTCCATTCCATTCCATTCCATTCCATTCCATTTCAATCCATTCCATTCTACTCGGGTTGATTCCATTCCATTCCATTCCATTCCATTCCATTCCATTCCATTCCATTCCATTCCATTCCATTCCAATCCATTCCATTCTACTCGGGTTGATTCCATTCCATTCCATTCCATTCAATTCCATTCCATTCCATTCCATTCCATTCCATTCCATTCCATTCCATTCCAATCCATTCCATTCAACTCGGGTTGATTCCATTCCATTCCATTCCATTCCATTCCATTCCATTAAATTTTATTCCATTCCATTCCATTCCATTCCTTTCCATTCCATTCCATTCCATTCCATTCCATTACGTTCTACTCGGGTTGATTTCATTCCATTCCATTCCATTCCATTCAATTCCATTCCATTCCATTCCATTCCTTTCGATTCCATACGATTCCATTCCATTCCATTCCATTCCAATCCATTCCGTTCTACTCGGGTTGATTCCATTCCATTCCATTCCATTCCATTCCAGTCTATACCATTCCATTCCATTCGATTCCATTCGATTCCATTCGATTCCATTCCATTCCATTCCATTAAATTCCATTCCATTCCATTCCATTCCATTCCATTCCATTCCATTCCATTCCATTCCATTCCGTTCTACTCGGGTTGATTCCATTCCATTCCATTCCATTCCATTCCATTCCATTCCATTCCATTCCATTCCATTCCATTCCATTCGATTCCATTCAATTCCATTCCATTCCATTCCAATCCAGTCCATTCTACTCGGGTTGATTTGATTCCATTCCATTCCATTCCATTCCATTCCATTCCATTCCATTCCATTCCATTCCATTCCATTCCATTCCATTCCATTCGATTCCATTCCATTCCATTCCAATCCATTCCATTCAACTCGGGTTGATTTGATTCCATTCCATTCCATTCCATTCCATTCGATTCCATTCGATTCCATTCCATTCCATTCCATTAAATTCCATTTCGTTCCATTCCAGTCCATTCCATTCCATTCCATTCCATTCCATTCCATTCCATTCCATTCCGTTCTACTCGGGTTGATTCCATTCCATTCCATTCCATTCCATTCCATTCCATTCCATTCCATTCCATTCCATTCGATTCCATTCAAATCCATTCCATTCCATTCCGTTCCATTCCAATCCATTCCATTCTACTCGGGTTTATTCCATTCCATTTCATTCCATTCCATTCCATTCCATTCCATTCCATTCCAATCCATTCCATTCTACACGGGTTGATTCCATTCCATTCCATTCCATTCCATTCCATTCCATTCCGTTCCATTCCAGTCCAGTGCAGTCCATTCCAATCCATTCCATTCTACTCGGGTTGATTCCATTCCATTCCATTCCATTCCATTCCATTCCATTCCATTCCAATCCATTCCATTCTACTCGGGTTGATTCCATTCCATTCCATTCCATTCTATTCCACTCCATTCCATTTCATTCCATTCCATTCCATTTCATTCCATTCCATTCCATTCCATTCCATTCCATTCCATTCCAATCCATTCCATTCTACTCGGGTTGATTTGATTCCATTCCATTCCATTCCATTCCATTCCATTCCATTCCATTCCATTCCATTCCATTCCATTCCAGTCCATTCCAATCCATTCCATTCTACTCGGCTTGATTTGATTCCATTCCATTCCATTCCATTCCATTCCAGTCCATTCCAATCCATTCCATTCTTCTCGGGTTGATTCCATTCCATTCCATTCCATTCCATTCCATTCCATTCCATTCCGTTCTACTCTGGTTGAATTCATTCCTTTCCATTGCATTCCATTCCATTCCATTCCATTCTATGCCATTCGATTCCATTCCATCCCATTTCAATCCATTCCGTTCTACTCGGGTTGATTCCATTCCATTCCATTCCATTCCACTCCATTCCATTCCATTCCAGTCCATTCCAATCTATTCCATTCTACTCGGGTTGATTCCATTCGATTCCATTCCATTCCATTGGATTCCATTCCATTCCATTCCATTCCATTCCATTCCATTCGATTCGATTCGATTCCATTCCAATCCATTCCATTCCATTCCATTCCATTCCATTCCATTCCATTCCATTCCTTTCCATTCCATTGGATTCCATTCCATTCCATTCCATTCCATTCCATTCCTTTCCATTCCATTCCATTCCATTCCGTTCCACTCGGGTTGATTCCATTCTATTCCATTCCATTCCATTCGATTCCATTCGATTCCATTCGATTCCATTCCATTCCATTCCATTAAATTTCATTCCATTCCATTCCATTCCATTCCATTCCATTCCGTTCGATTCCATTCCATTCCATTCCAATCCAATCCATTCCATTCTACTCCGGTTGATTCCATTGCATTCCATTCCATTCCATTCCATTCCATTCCGTTCCATTCCAATCCATTCCATTCTACTCGGGTTGATTCCATTCCATTCCATTCCATTCCATTCCAATCCATTCCATTCTACTCGGGTTGATTCCATTCCATTCCATTCCATTCCATTCCATTCCATTCCATTCCATTCCAATCCATTCCATTCAACTCGGGTTGATTCCATTCAATTCCATTCCATTCCATTCCATTCCATTCCATTCCATTCCATTAAATTTTATTCCATTCCATTCCATTCCATTCCTTTCCATTCCATTCCATTCCATTACGTTCTACTCGGGTTGATTTCATTCCATTCCATTCCATTCCATTCCATTCCATTCCATTCCATTCCATTCCATTCCTTTCGATTCCATACGATTCCATACCATTCCATTCCATTCCAATCCATTCCGTTCTACTCGGGTTGATTCCATTCCATTCCATTCCATTCCATTCGATTCCATTCCATTCCATTTCAATCCATTCCATTCTACTCGGGTTGATTCCATTCCATTCCATTCCATTCCATTCCATTCAATTCCATTCCATTCCATTCCAGTCCATTCCAATCCATTCCATTCTACTCGGGTTGATTCCATTCCATTCCATTCCATTCCATTCCATTCCATTCCATTCCATTCCATTCCATTCCTTTCAATTCCATTCCATTCCATTCCATTCCATTCCATTAAATTCCATTCCATTCCATTCCATTCCATTCCATTCCATTCTATTGCATTCCATTCCATTCCATTCCATTCCGTTCTACTCGGGTTGATTCCAATCTATTCCATTCCATTCTATTCCGTTACATTCCATTCCATTCCATTCCATTCCATTCCGTTCCATTCCATTCCATTCCATTCCAGTCCATTCCAATCCATTCCATTCTACTCGGGTTGATTCCATTCCATTCCATTCCATTCCAATACATTCCATTCCAATCCATTCCATTCTACTTGGGTTGATACCATTCCATTCCATTCCATTCCATTCCATTCCATTCCATTCGATTCCATTCCATTCCATTAAATTTTATTCCATTCCATTCCATTCCATTCCTTTCCTTTCCATTCCATTCCATTCCATTCCATTACGTTCTACTCGGGTTGACTTCATTCCATTCCATTCCATTCCATTCCATTCCATTCCATTCCATTCCATTCCAATCCATTCCGTTCTACTCGGGTTGATTCCATTCCATTCCATTCCATTCCATTCGATTCCATTCCATTCCATTTCAATCCATTCCATTCTACTCGGGTTGATTCCATTCCATTCCATTCCATTCCATTCCATTCCATTCCATTCCATTCCAT